>NC_137688.1:1950057-1989052 GCF_963989245.1 Nansenia antarctica | reverse complement strand
GACGAGGGTGAGGGAGAGAGAGGGTGAGGAAGAGAGAGGGGTGAGGAAGAGAGAGGGTGAGGAGAGAGAGGGTGAGGAAGAGAGAGGGTGAGGAGAGAGAGGGTGAGGAGAGAGAGGGTGAGGAGAGAGAGGGTGAGGAGGAGAGAGGGTGAGGGAAAGAGAGGGTGAGGGAGAGAGAGGGTGAGGAAGAGAGAGGGTGAGGAGAGAGAGGGTGAGGAAGAGAGAGGGTGAGGAAGACAGGGTGAGGGAGAGAGAGGGTGAGGAAGAGAGAGGGTGAGGGAGAGAGAGGGTGAGGTAGAGAGAGGGTGAGGGAGAGAGGGTGAGGAAGAGAGGGTGAGGAAGAGAGGGTGAGGGAGAGAGAGGGTGAGGGAGAGAGAGGGTGAGGGAGAGAGAGGGTGAGGAAGAGAGAGGGTGAGGGAGAGAGAGGGTGAGGAAGAGAGAGGGTGAGGGAGAGAGAGGGTGAGGAAGAGAGAGGGTGAGGGAGAGAGAGGGTGAGGGAGAGAGAGGGTGAGGGAGAGAGAGGGTGAGGAAGAGAGAGGGTGAGGGAGAGAGAGGGTGAGGGAGAGAGAGGGTGAGGGAGAGAGAGGGTGAGGATCCTGGGAGTCACATGGCTCCTTATCCTACACTGTCCACAGGACCCTGGGAGTCCCCTGGCTCCTTGGCCTACACTGCGAACGCCTGGCAGCCATTGTTGCGGAGGAGGAGGACCTCTGCACTTTGTGGTTGAGGAACTGAGCCAAGGTCTCCACAGGAGGGGATTCCAGCCCCCTGACTCAGCATCACTCACGGCCATGACAATGGTGGTGGAGAGAGAGGCTGCAGCTGAGTAGACTGAACCAAACCAATGACTGGCAATCTGGGAAGCCAGGAGGCATACGCATAATGTGTGGAGGGGTGCTGGCCTACATTATTTATTTATTTATTTTATTTTTTGATCACACCCATATGTGCTTGTTGACTGGAATGAACTTCTCATTCCAAAACCATGGGCATTAATATGGAGTTGGTCTCCCACCTTTGCTGCTATAACAGCTTCCACTCTTCTGGGACGACTTTCTACTAGATTTTGGAATATGGTTGCGGAGGATTTGCTCCCATTCAGCCACAAGAGCATTAATGAGGTCGGGCTCTGATGTTGGGTGAGAAGGACTGGCTCGCAGTCGGCGTTCCAATTGATCCCAAAGGTGTTGGATGGGGTTGATGTCAGAGCTTTGTGTGCAGGCCAGTCAAGTTCTCCTAGACCAAACTCAGCAAACCATGTCATTATGGACCTCACTTTGTGTATGGGGGCATTGTCATGCTGAAACTGGAAAGGGCCTTCCCCAAACTGTTGCCACAAAGTTGAAAGCATACAATTCTCTAAAATCACATTGTATGCTGTAGCATTAAGATCTCCCTTCACTGGAACTAAGGGGCCTAGCCCAAACCATGACAACAGCCCCAGACCATAATTGTGTCCACATACTTCTGTCCATATAGTGTGTGTGTGTGTGTGTGTGTGTGTGTGTGTGTGTGTGTGTGTGTGTGTGTGTGTGTGTGTGTGTCTGTGTGTGTGTATACATAGATGCATATATACATCATATACTGTATATGATGCTGTTCTATTAGTTAAACACAACACATGATAAAACATTATATATAGTTATTTTTTATTATAATTGTGTCTGTTTTATCATGTGTGTTGTGTTTAACTAATAGAACAGCATAACAAGGGTCTGCCAAAAGGATTGACTAATAGGGCTGTGGTATGATATGTCCCCAGCCAGTGGCGGACTCAGGCTGTTTGAAGGGCAGGGGGGGCGAAAAGAAAAAAAGGGCACCTACTGCACAACATGGGACCCCATCAGTGCACATGGTCAAGGTTAGACCATTGGAGGGGCACCAATAGGGCACATCCTCTAATTTCGCCACTCAAAAGGGCATTTTTGCCACTCAAAAGGGCACTTAAGAGAGACGCTTTTCACTTAAGAGAGACGTTTTTCAAGCGGTCGCCCCCCCCCTGCCCCCCCCCTGAGTCCGCCAGTGTTCCCAGCTAACTCATCTTCAGACCTTGGTTACTTGGTTCTGGTATAATCACGGTGCTGGAATAAAGATACTGTAAAATAGGATGTAGCACACAACTCCATAGCAACACAACTCCATAGCAACACAACTCCATAGCAACACAACTCCATGGCAACACAACTCCATAGCAACACAACTCCGTAGCTGAAACTGAACCCGGGCGAGAGTTAAAGTTTACTTATTTTTTCTTTAACCTTTATTTATCCAGGTGACCTCATTGAGATGAGGAATGTCTTTTCCAAGGGGGACCTGGCCAAGAGGGGCAGCACAAGGACACAGGCAGACGTTCAATACACAGATAATAAGATAAGATAAGAAGAAGAAGAAGAAGAAGAAGAAGAAGAAGAAGAAGAAGAAGAAATAAGAAATTAAAAGCAGGTTTGGACGGGCACGTATACTGAATTAAAAGCAATGACAATACTTTCTAATACTTTCACCTTCTAAGTCCTTTAAGATCGTTATGAAAGCATCATAACTGATTAGTTATTTTAGTTTTAAGTCATTCTGGAGAGTATTCCAGGCAGAGGGGGCAGCGTACTTAAACACTTTTAATAGTTTGAAAGATGAGTTTATAAGATATAAAAAGTCAACTGTGTACAAATATGAAACTCATGGATTAAAGCCACTCTCAGACTAAACCTACAAGTGACTAACATGGTAATGCTAACATCAGAGTACATTACCTATTCAACCAAATCCAAACCAAGGTAGGCCATTCTTCTGAAAACAGTCCATAGAAGTTATATCACCTCTTAGTATTTGGCTGTTTGACACAAATTAAAACATAGTGTGCTGGAAAACCAGGTCGAATGTATTGTTTTTTTCGGCTTTTGACACCTCAACATATCTAACTTCAAACCCAGTTGTCTGTATTGAATAGGCTATAGAATATATAATAATAATATACATTCAGTCAAAGCCAAAGTACTTTCACGAGGGAGCTAGCGCAAGCTTCACCTGGAGTTAGTTACAGAATAACTAGATTCAATGAAGGTTGTGTGTGTGTGTTTCATGAAGGTTGTGTGTGTGTGTTTCATGAAGGTTGTGTGTGTGTTTTATGAAGGTTGTGTGTGTGTGTTACATGAAGGTTGTGTGTGTGTGTGTGTGTGTGTTTCATGAAGGTTGTGTGTGTATGTGTTTCATGAAGGTTGTGTGTGTGTTACATGAAGGCTGTGTGTGTGTTTCATGAAGGTTGTGTGTGTTTCATGAAGGTTGTGTGTGTGTGTTACATGAAGGTTGTGTGTGTGTGTTACATGGAGGTTGTGTGTGTGTGTTTCATGAAGGTTGTGTGTGTGTGTTACATGGAGGTTGTGTGTGTGTGTTTCATGGAGGTTTTGTGTGTGTGTTTCATGAAGGTTGTGTGTGTGTTACATGGAGGTTGTGTGTGTGTGTGTTTCATGGAGGTTGTGTCTGTGTGTTTTGGTTCCTGGTTGCCAGGCTGGTTGCCAGGGTGGGGCTCCTTCTTGTCTCCACGCTGGGATTCCCAAATCATTCCTGTTAGCGTCCAGACAGCCAACTGCATATTTCACAGGAAGAGGAGCTGTCAGTCAGGAATCAGGTGGCGGGGGCTGTGTTTCACTGGATGTCCCGGGAGATGGCGAGGGCAGGGACTCAAGTATGCCTCGTAAGCTCTGTCTGCAAGTCCCCGCAGAGCACGGCGCAGGGCAATAATGGGAGAGTTTCTCGGATCCTTTCCAGGCAATTCCTCACAACAATTTGTCCTTGTACTGAGACCTGCTGGCATGGCCCCATCTCTAAGATGTCACGACCAGACCAGCTAGCAACTAGCACGCACGCAGCGAACAGGATTATTACGTAGCCCCGGGCCTCATTACAAAGTTCCCCAAGTTCCCTTTCAAGACCTCCGCTTGTGACACGGTCTGGTAGGAAGGGCTGCATGTCGGCAATCCTCAAGTCGCTCAAATGATCAAAAACCTTCTTTTTTTTGCATATCCCGAAAGTTGAAGTGTTGCAGAGCCCACTTGATATAACAAACAACACTTTTAGGTGAAAAATACTTATTTGTGATAACTTATACTCATTTGTGAACTGGTTTCAGACTGGGTTTACTGTATCGTCTGCCGTAGTCTACTGTGTAAGTGATACACGGCTTGTAAACAAACTTGCGTTTCAGGACGTGTTCAGAATCAAGGACTGTGTGATCGTCTAATTATGTGTAGTTATGTTTTTCTTGCATGTTGATGTTCTATCAGCATGTTGTGATGTGCTAAACATGCAGTTAGATGTTCATAGCGATGTTCCTTTTTAGTGCTAGCTATTAGCAGCTGTTTTGTCTGTGTTTCGATTCAGAGCACATTTCTCCACCGTTTGGTTTGAGGTGGACCAACATTCATGAAGAGTTCCTTGGAGTGCACACAGAAAATATATGTGCACACTGCACATATCACACTGTACATGCATTATTTATATTCATGCACATAGAGTGAGATGACTTTTTACATTCAAATATGTAGTATATTTCTACTTAAACACACACACACATGCATGGATTGTATATGGTATGGGCCTGTATGTATGCTGTGGGGGAGTGTTGTGGAATGGCTCTTGTGGTCTGTGACCTGCCCCCTGACTTAAGGCCAGGTGACATCATATTGGGCTCTCCCCTTTCACATCTTGACCATCCCTACAGTGAAGGTGATAGGCCATGGTCTGTGGTAGATATTTGCATACGAAAAGACATAAAGGCCTTCGCACAAGGGCAGACCGGCCTCTTATCCAGCCCAGCAGATCACCAGACCAGACCAGGATCCAGCTTTGATATCTGTATACTTTTGTACTTTAAATAAATAGTCTTAAACTCAGAATTGTTCTTTGATTCATAACCAACAAGGTAATACACTACATATTCATTGCATGTATATTGACTTTAAATTAATTTACTAGATACTCACTATAATACCATACTGTCCCACCATGTCCCACCATGTCCCACCATGTCCCACCATGTCCCACCATGTCCCACCATGTCCCACCATGTCCATACATTCATGGCGTTTGTACTACGCTCTATTCTGGTCAGATGCCAAACTGTGTTTAGTTGTCTTAGCACTTGTACTCTGTCAATGACAATAAAGTTGAATTTAATCTAATCAAAAAATAAATAATACAACAGAGATATCCCCTGAAACATGTTGTACAAGGTTAATCAGCAATCACATTTAATTGGATCTGTAATTATTAAACAATACTATGTTTAATAGTTTGTTCTGAAATGTACTCTCATAAATAATAAGGTGAACAATGGGACAAATTGCATTTAAATTGATTCCGTTTCCGACGCCCCAGTCAGGCAGATAAGATAAGAGTTTCATATTGTTGTCACGTGTTCGTTGCGCAGAACTGTTGCGCAGAATTTCACCTGGTGAAATTAATTTATTTAGCCTTTCTGTCGGTATCGGCCTTCCTTGTCGTGATGCAGTCAGTATAGATGAATATTAATTCGGGGCGTTTCACTGACACATTTATAGGCCGACTATGGGAGTTAAAAGGGTGGGACAAGACGCTCGCTCACATGCGCAACATTTAGAGTTGATTGTGATTTATAAAAGGGGAAAAGGCGTGGGGCGCTGTGCGTACGCACTGTGTTATAAATCAGAATATTTGTGTGCGTAAACGTTCTGGCTTTCATGCGTGTGCAACCTTTCCATGCCAGTCCTACAGCTTTATAAATGACCCTGCTGGTGAGTTTCCATGACCCTCGGTGTGAACCCTCCAGTCATCCCGGAGACACCCCCGTGTTTCAGAAGAGCCCGTTAAACCCCGGGTAAGACACTGCCAGCGGGCATTCGGAGCGAGAAGGAAGCAGGTCTGCAGACAGCCTGGAGGACACACAGACACAGAGGGGTTGTTGGGGCATTTCAAAGCCCCCTTGCTTCTCCTTACGATTCTAGGAGATACGTGGGGTTATGTAATGCCCCGGAGCCCTGTCTTTGGCAGGGCAGAGCAGAAAGGTGATGTGCCTGGAGCCTGGAGCCGTTATCCTGATCCGTTCATGTCTATATACCCCCCTGTGAATAGGCCATATAGTGTATAGAAGTATAGAAGCTCACATTTTAGATACATTCTCAGATGTCTACCGGCCACTTATCCCCCTATTTTTATTTATATCCCCCACTATTTATGTCTATTTATGTCTCATTCTTTTTTTTATTATTATCTTAGGACTGTGTTTGTTTGTTAGCACCTAGGGTTTGCATTTGAATTTCGTTGTACCTTACAATGACAATAAAGATCATTCATTCATTCATTAAGGACTGGAGTTGCAGGCTCCTCTGCGGGCCTACCCTACAGATGTGAGGATGAAAAGAGGGATGCTTGTGTTTTATTTCGGTCTCTCTCTCTCTCTCTCTCTCTCTCTTTCTCTCATCCTCTGTCTTTTCTCTCTCTGTTTCTCTCTCTCTCTCTCTCAGATCTTTGCCTCAACATGGAGGATTACACTCTCACACACACGTCACCACAGTCCTGATAGTTTACTTGCCGTCATCCGGGTCAAGCCGCCAACTTCAAGGCAAGGCCAGTTTATTTGTATAGAACATTATTCATACAACAGGGGCAATTCAAAGTACTTTACATATAGCATTACAAAAAATACAGAAAAAGATGGATAGTAAGAAAATAAATACAATGTGTGTCTGTGTGTGTGTGTGCGCGTGTGTGCCTTTGTGTGTGTGTGTGTGTGTGTGCCCCTGTGTGTGCCTCTGTGTGTCTGTGTGTGTGTGTCTGTGTGTGTGTGTGTCTGTGTGTCTGTGTGTGTCTGTGTGTGCGCGTGCGTGTGTGTGTCTTTGTGTGTGTGTGCCTGTGTTTGTCTGTGCCTGTGTGTGCCTCTGTGTGTCTGTGTGTGTGCCTGTGTGTGTGTGTGTGCCTGTGTGTGTGTCTGTGTCTGTGTGTGCGTGTGTGTGTGTCTGTCTGTGTGTGTGTGTGTGTGAATCCATGCATGCATGCGTGTGTCACGCTCCACCACACAACGACTCTCTTTAAAGACCAACTTCCCTAGTTGACAATCCACCAAACACGGAGCGACAAGTGTGTCCTGCTGGCGTCCCGTTACAGAGAGCAGCCCAGGGACAAGTGTGGTGTCAGCGGTGAGCTCCGTCACATCGCAGAGAGGCCGTCCAGCCCAGGGACAAGTGTGGAGTCAGCGGTGAGCTCTGTCACATCGCAGAGAGGCCGTCCAGCCCAGGGACAAGTGTGGGTGGTGTCAGCGGTGAGCTCTGTCACATGGCAGAGAGGCCGTCCAGAGGGGCTCTTTTATTAGGGCGCTGCAGAGCTCTGAGGAGCTGCAATGGGGCGGCGCTGGGAGCCAGACTGCTGCGGTTTCTCTGCTCATTGTCAGACACTCCTGGCCCCGTTCTTATAGGGAGAGAGAGAGAGGGGGGGAGAGAGAGACAGAGTGAGAGAGGGGGAGAGAGAGAGTGAGACAGAGAGAGAGAGGGACACAGAGAGAGAGGGACAGAGAGAGAGAGGATGAGGGAGAGAGAGAGAGAGAGGGACAGAGAGAGAGAGAGACAGAGAGAGAGAGAGAGAGAGAGAGAGGAAGAGGGAGAGAGAGAGAGAGGAAGAGGGAGAGAGAGAGAGAGAGAGAAAGGAAGAGGGAGAGAGAGAGAGAGGCCGAGGCTAGGCCCTTCCTGTCCGTGAGAGCAGAGCAGGAGGGGCTGGCATCGCTGGCAGACTGGCAGGGGTGGCGGGGGTGGCCTGTGTTTGTGTGTCTCAACGTGTGAGGAGTTGGCTAATAAAACACCTCGCAGATGAGAGAGAGAGAGAGAGCGTGAGTCTGAGCCCGACCGGTTACTACCTCTAAATCCCCTGGTAGGTTAACAGCAGCTTTCCCAGGAAACAATACTGGTCAAATCCAGTAGTGTTATTATTATTATTATTATTACTATTAATATTCTTAGAATGTATATTTACTGTATTAATTATTCTTTCATTCTTTTTTTCCCCCCGGTGGGGCAAACAACATATATTTTTCATATTCATGTTTTTTTAATTTTTTTTTATCTATCACATATTGCAAGCAATGGTCACCCCCCAAACAAGCTTCCCACTCCTGTCAGGACTGCAGAGTCACTCCCTATCTTCCACCATAGACTGAAGACACCAAGACCTCCATCTCTTCAGGCTACACCTTAACTGTCCCTCCTGAAGACCTCCATCTCTTCAGGCTACACCTTAACTGTCCCTCCTGAAGACCTCCATCTCTTCAGGCTACACCTTAACTGTCCCTCCTGAAGACCTCCATCTCTTCAGGCTACACCTTAACTGTCCCTCCTGAAGACCTCCATCTCTTCAGGCTACACCTTAACTGTCCCTCCCGAAGACCTCCATCTCTTCAGTGCTATACCTTAACTGTCCCTCCTGAAGACCTCCATCTCTTCAGGCTACACCTTAACTGTCCCTCCTGAAGACCTCCATCTCTTCAGGCTACACCTTAACTGTCCCTCCTGAAGACCTCCATCTCTTCAGTGCTACACCTTAACTGTCCCTCCTGAAGACCTCCATCTCTTCAGGCTACACCGTAACTGTCCCTCCTAAAGACCTCCATCTCTTCAGGCTACACCTTAACTGTCCCTCCTGAAGACCTCCATCTCTTCAGGCTACACCTTAACTGTCCCTCCTGAAGACCTCCATCTCTTCAGGCTACACCTTAACTGTCCCTCCTAAAGACCTCCATCTCTTCAGGCTACACCTTAACTGTCCCTCCTGAAGACCTCCATCTCTTCAGTGCTACACCTTAACTGTCCCTCCTGAAGACCTCCATCTCTTCAGTGCTACACCTTAACTGTCCCTCCTAAAGACCTCCATCTCTTCAGGCAACACCTTAACTGTCCCTCCTAAAGACCTCCATCTCTTCAGGCTACACCTTAACTGTCCCTCCTGAAGACCTCCATCTCTTCAGGCTACACCTTAACTGTCCCTCCTGAAGACCTCCATCTCTTCAGGCTACACCTTAACTGTCCCTCCTAAAGACCTCCATCTCTTCAGGCTACACCTTAACTGTCCCTCCTGAAGACCTCCATCTCTTCAGTGCTACACCTTAACTGTCCCTCCTGAATACCTCCATCTCTTCAGTGCTACACCTTAACTGTCCCTCCTGAAGACCTCCATCTCTTCAGGCTACACCTTAACTGTCCCTCCTGAAGACCTCCATCTCTTCAGGCTACACCTTAACTGTCCCTCCTGAAGACCTCCATCTCTTCAGGCTACACCTTAACTGTCCCTCCTGAAGACCTCCATCTCTTCAGGCTACACCTTAACTGTCCCTCCTGAAGACCTCCATCTCTTCAGGCTACACCTTAACTGTCCCTCCTAAAGACCTCCATCTCTTCAGGCTACACCTTAACTGTCCCTCCTGAAGACCTCCATCTCTTCAGGCTACACCTTAACTGTCCCTCCTGAAGACCTCCATCTCTTCAGGCTACACCTTAACTGTCCCTCCTGAAGACCTCCATCTCTTCAGGCTACACCTTAACTGTCCCTCCTGAAGACCTCCATCTCTTCAGGCTACACCTTAACTGTCCCTCCTGAAGACCTCCATCTCTTCAGGCTACACCTTAACTGTCCCTCCTGAAGACCTCCATCTCTTCAGGGTACACCTTAACTGTCCCTCCTGAAGACCTCCATCTCTTCAGGGTATACCTTAACTGTCCCTCCTGAAACATCTACTTCCCCTCTACCCCCCTGTGCAGTTTCTCTATTGTTAAAAATAATCATAATAATAATAATTTAAAGAAAATCTTCTAGTACTACAACTGCCAATGGCCCGTTGACTGAGTTCAGACTACTTTTTCCTGCTATAACTGGTGGATAGATGACACTTAGTCAAATGTATTTGTATTTATGTAAATATGCCATTTGCTTTGCACATAAAGGTGTCGGCTAAATGCCAAAAATGTAAAAATGTAAGATTTCTTTCTCATGGGATAGAGATAAGAAAGTAAGGAGGAGAGGGGATGTCAGCAGGTAAGGATTCTAATCCATGTCTATATGGTTCTACATGTAAACAGGGTATGGTGGTACGCCTTGCTACTCAGAGTAGTTTAGTTGTACTTATTACATTAGGCTAATATAAATGCAGCCTTTACAGGACGTGTTGGTTCAGTGATATGTCCTTGTACTGGGAGGGCCAGGGAATCCTACAACAAAACCTGCCCAATCTAATTAAGCAATATCACACGAGAGGGAGTGCTGTTATACTGAATATCAGCAGGGCTGTGATTGGGTCGTAGGTACGAGGCCGCAGGACTGTTGCCTAGTAACCTGAACACAAACATGTAGTCTAATTAACGGTCATTTAGTAGAACATCTGTGCGGCGTGAGTGATACATAATAGTTAAAAGTCCCAGTGCTGTTATACTGTATATCGGCAGTCATGGAATGCCTCGTCCAATCAAATTACTTGGTCGGAACTAACTGTTGTATAATCTCCAACATCTCTCATCCAGGAGAGCTGGGACGTTGGTTTTAGGGCGAGGGGAACCAGCCCGTTGTGAGCAGGAGAGACTGAGAGACAAATGGAAATGTCATCACACAACTTGTCGCCACTACGCCAAACCATGCCCCCTGAAAAAAATAATAAAGCGAAGTAGTTGATTACATTTTTGTGTTAAATGTAGCTCCGCTTCCTCCCCCTTGCAGGATGGAGCTGGTGGCTTTGTAGTCTTGACATGTCTTCCTTAGCCCCGCCTGGCAGCGAGGGGGGGATGGGACCACACTTTGATGTGCCTCATGTCGCCTTGACCTATGTTTACAACTTAATAAATTCAGGATCTGTGGAGAGGACAGTGTTTCACTCAGAGAGAGAGCAGACATACTGTATCTGAAGCCGCATGAAGGACACATACTGTAAGACTCTGGATGATCCACTACTGGATCTATGCCATGAACTGTAATATATGGTCAACTTAATGAGTTTAAAACGTGTGAAACATATTAAAACAACAAGACACAATATTTGTGGTACAGTTTTTATTTATTTTTTTATCACTTAAACACATTTTCTGAAAGCATGGCTCTTTTTCCTCTTAACTCTAAAGACAAATCCAAAAACTCACACACAAAACTAAACTAAACTCACACACAAATCTCTGCAACACTGCATTTAAAATAATGTTATGTCTTCTCAAAATGAAATGTTGTGATTTAGCTTTTGCATTTTCAGTGTTACACTGAAGCCTGTTATAAACTGTTGTCAGTTTATTGACAATAACGAATCCAGCCCTGATATACTTCAGATATACGTCACCACACGAGAGCTCACCTATGGCCTATTGCTAAAGCTATGAGTGTGCTTGTGTGATCGGTGGTTTGAGTTTAGCATTCTGAAATGGTAGTGTTTTCCATGTGAACACAAGAGATTTTATCAAATTGTGCCAAATGTAGAGAATTGTTCACATGAGTGAAAAGCAGAATTGGTGTGAGATATGGTACACACAAGTTTCAGGTTTTGGTCATTGTGTCTCAAGTTCCGATGTTAGTATGAAAGCAAACCAGATCACCCCCACTCACCCATCCCAGCGACCAAAGTACATTACAATTGTGATAACATACACTCTACTCAAAATATTTTTAAGATCAACAGATAGATAGATATATAGATATCCACAAATTAATAGTTGCCTGTTTAGCACCATGCATACGGGTCGTAGAGAGTTCCAAATAAACAACATCCAAAAAACGTAAAACCCATTGTTTAAATGAAAGTGAATGTGGAGTCTACCAACGTGTGGCAACCATTTTCTTCGCTGCCGTCAGACCGGCAAACACAATAAGTGTTTTAGTTTGAGGGAGGGGTAACACGGACAGATCATTGAAGATCAACACAGAAGGAGAAGGGCCTATAGTCATTGCAGACAGCAGAGCAGAAAGATTAGAAGCGACCGTTTCCCCAAACTCAGCAACCTCTGGACACTCCCAAAACTTATGAAAAAATGCACCCACAACTCCCAGAGGACGCAGTTGGGATCATTTATGATTCTCATAGTACACTTCATCTCCCGAGGAGTCATAGTCCAGTCAAGTCCAATGAATACAATTCAGAGTGGTTTTCTCCCATTCCCCGTTTGAGGTGTACCAACATTCAAATGAGCTTATGGAATGAAAAATGACCTTGTCCCTACTTGGGGACTTTTTCACCAGACCCTGTCACACACATGTGGAATCAAAAGCATAACATACATACTGTACATTGTGGATACTGATGTTTGTTATTTATTTATTTTGTGTTCTTTCACTATTAAGAATGGAACATTATGTTTATTTTATTTATTTTGTGTTAATGAAAAAGTATTAGTACTGTTGTTACTGAAATGTATGAAGTAATTAACTGGATTATATAATGTAAGTATTATTGTTCTCACTTGAGAGTGAGGGATAGGGGGTAGGACATGATAAGCTTAGGCTTCATCCTACTCCCTTTCCAACATTGATCGGCCTGTACTCTTCATATTAGTTATTAGTTCTTTCATCATTTTAAATCATGTTAGAAATAAAAGAGATGAATTCATTCATTCATAACAACCAACTACGGGTGAATGCACCGCACCTGCCGCTGTCCCGTGCGTCACTGACGACAGTTTGACCTGCAGCTGACGGGCGTGAGTGAAAAACGATCCTGCAAAGTTTGGCTCATCAATCATCTCGTTTGAAAGGAAGTGGCCAAGGAGAGATGGATGGAGAGGAAGCTCGTCCCCGAAGTGTCACGCCACTACAATCGAAGAACCCCGAGTTCAAGAGTTGCTCCAGTCTGGTCGTGACTCGTGAAGCCATCTGTTGTCTGAGGGAGAAAAAAATAAATAAAAATAACACAGAAGAACACAGCGAGTCCATGAAAATCAATCACTGTGTCCCTTTAGAACTTAGTCATATCAAAGTTAAATGCAATGTGGCTTTTTTGGGGCCTGGCGAGCGGAATCCACTTTTCTGTCTGTGTTGTTGTGGTTTTTATAAGTCTTTGTGGGAGCCTGCTGGTCGGGGTCGGTGCAGACCAGCGCCGTGCCTTTCTGTCACAGCCGTCGTCTGAGGGCCAAGGTTGAGCTTTGCTTTAACCAGAGGTTGAGTTAAAGAGTGTTTTTTTATGGCGTTTTTGGGTTTGTTGCAAGATGTATGAAATAAACCCGAAGGCTCTGTGATGTCATAGTCACTGAAGTAGTTTATGAGCTCCAAAACCACCTTAGTTAAATAATTTATGCGTGTTTCGTACAATCAGTCTAATGTTTGCAAGGGGGAGAAAAACATCTCATGAAATATTTGTAGTTTGGCCCGGTGTGAAAACTGATTTAAGGTGTCTGGGTGCCCCACTGCACTGGCTGGCGTGTGAAATCAGGCCCATATTTCCCCCGGCTTTCTTTCTTTCGTTGGACAGGGGGGTCAAGTCTGCCGTGGGAGCACGGTGTGACTCACATTTACTCTCCAGGAAAACGTTCTCAGTCAGGTTCCAGGTTTTTTTTTCTTCACAGCTCTTGTTAATGATCTGGTTTGGTGTGTTCCACACAAACCAGTTGATTTCATACGTTAGGTATAGAGACACACAGTTGGAATGCCCCCAGTGGGCTATAGGCCTAGAATGTCTGTACACATGTGCGCACACTTTCTCAATAATATTCCATGTGAACTAAAATAGTTTTTCTGGGCCCCATGACGATTTATTGAGTCATAGTCACTCTCCTCAACTCTCAACTGGCCCCTTTCCATTTGTCTTCTTCTCTCTTTTATTGGGTTTTTCCTATTTGAAAATGTCATGTGTGTCTTCACTGGAGGGATGCAAGGAGCGACCTCACAGGAACAATTTGGCGAAATCAATCTTGTAGTTTAGTTAATGATAATATTTTCCCTGGTCACCACAGATGGTGATCTGGAACTTCCATTATCAAATTGATGACGACTGTGCTACGTGTGTGTGTGTGCGTGTGTGTGTGTGTGTGTGTGTGTGTGTGTGTGTGTGTGTGCGTGTGTGTGTGTGCGTGTGTGTGTGTGCGTGTGTGTGTGCGTGGGTGTGTGTGTGTGTGTGTGTGTGTCAGTTGTGCATGAGTTCATTGTCAACAGATTTCGTAACATCTGAATGAATCATTCATGAAAGCATGTTTCTCTATGGATGAGTGATGATGTCATTGATTTAGATTGTTTAGCGCCGGCCCTGAATGAGAGTTGGCTATTTGCTATGGGCAGTTCTGGTATGAGGAATGTGGCCCTGACACGTTCATGTTGGTACCGGGCCATCTTTGGTCTTGGGTGTCGTTGATAAGTACTGGGTGAGAGTTAGCGTGTTGCTCGTGGGACAGCTCTAAGATGTGATATCTGGCCCTGATACCTTCCTAGTATTACTGGGCAGTGGCGGACTCAGGCTGTTTGAAATGCAGGGACGAAAAGAAAAAAAGGGCACCGACCTACTGCACAACATGGGACCCCATCAGTGCACATGGTCAAGTTTAGACCATTGGAAGGGCAGCCAATAGGGCACATCCTCTAATTTTGCCACTCAAAAGGGCACTTTAGTGCGACGTTTTTCAACTGTAGGGGCACATGGTCAAGTTTAGACCATTGGAGGGGCACTAATAGGGCACGTCCTCTAATTTTCGCCACTCAATAGGGCATTTTTGCCCCTCAAAAGGGCACTTAAGCGAGACGTTTTTCAACCGTGGGGGCACCAGGAGGGGTGGCCGTCGTCAGTGGCGACCGGTACTGGGTGACAGTTGGAACTTTTCTCACAGGCCAGCACTGGTATGAAGAACATGGCCCTTATACGTTTCTGTAATTAGCGGCGTAGCGTTAGGGTTTACTCTAGGGCTTACTTTAGCTGCAGACACAGGTAGTGTTGTCTTGAGGGAGTGGTTAGGGTGGATGAAACAAGTTGTTGCATATTTGAATGTTGATGCCCCCCAAATCACCATGCTGAGAAAACCAGTCTCAAAATATTCACAGCCTTTTTTCACAGAGGTAATGGGTGGGAACAATAGCTGGTTAACTCCACCCCAACCACTCCCTCAAGACAACACTACCTGTCATTATCTACTACTGTCAGTGGGGTTGTCAGCTAACCCTCAGGAAACAAACTTGCAGGGCTGACACGTTTAAATAATAATAATAATAATAATAATAATAATAATAATAATAATAATAATAATAATTCCAGGTTCATGATTTTTTATTGCCATGTGTACCAAAAGTTTATTACATCCCATTACAAGTACAATAGAGTAAAATTCATGGCAATGGAAAAGATTAGGCAAGATATAATTGAGCAATACAATAATATCATATAAAAAATAAAAATAAATGATGTTGTGTTTATGAATATATGAATATATGTTTTATTTGTATGTTGACCATGTTTAAGTGGGGACCCACCCCTTCCGGCATCGATGAACTACTGTGGAACAAAGTGGTACCTTGGACAAGGTCTTTGCATTTTCATCATTTGCAATGATACGGCGCTCAGGAATGGCAACCAGAACCAGACCACTACTGGCCCAGAGAAACCATGTGGCTTCAAACGTTTGTTCCTATACACAATACCAGAGTTCTGACATGGTTACCTGTGGGGTGGGCCAGCCAATTCACTCTTTCACCACTTTCAGATTGTTTAACATTTGTGCCACATTCTAGTCTTTTGGTCCGCATATCGGCAACCAACTTTTCTACGTTTCAACGTTGTTGAGAATCACAACACAAACTCGCTAGTCAAGCCAAAATACTGCAACAACGCAATGGATTCGGTGAGTAATCCTGCCACTGCTACCTAGTTACCTAGAACACTACTTTACATTGTTAGCAGGCTCACAAATCAAGCTGTGTTAGTTGACTAGCGAGTGTGTCATTGATTTTCAACAACACGGAAATGTGTTTACATATTTCGAAAGAAAAGAAAAGTCAGATCATTACATCGGATCCCGATATGCGGACCAATGCATTAGAACGTGTCACATTTTGCATAAACATTCTCAGTGAACCCGCAGTGCTCTTTCACTTGATCTGCAATTGGTTGAATGTGACCTTTGACCTTTAGCTTTGCGAAAATGTCTGTTAGAGCACGATGGATTCCAAACAGATTTATTACCATTCCAGATTCCAGATAAACATTCCATAAACTACTGTACAAAAAGCATATTGTTATAGTCACGACAGATTTCAGACATTGAGAAACCAAACCAAAGTATAATTTCGACAGCACTTCCTAAAAATACTTTTAGGCACAATGTATTTACAGAGAACGAGTGGTTATAACAACTTAATTACACCTGGAATGTGGGTCATGTTGCCTCCGGAGGCGTTGATCTCAATCAAGTGTTTTTGGTTGAAACCTACGCTTCCCATATCCACCTCCATTCATAGCAAAGGCACTTCAAAAATAGCCTTTCAGTCATTCCACCATACCCACAAATCTATTTACATGTTATTTCTTACTTACTTGACTGGAATATCATACCCCCCTCTTAAAACTAAGTGTTCAACAACGTTCCGATAACATCAACAGAATGTAGAGGCCTGGAGTGTTGGGGCAAAGGGGCGAAAACAGTCCCCACTAGAGCACAGTTGTCTTTGTTTAAACCACTGGTGCTAAGAATAACTCCTGCCCCAATCAAAACATGGCAGCTTTGTCATCGAGTGTGGTTTTATTTAATCAGTGCGCTGCTGCTTTGGAGGCAGGCCAAGCCTATGCTCGCAGGAACAAGACCACTAGCGTGTGTGTGTGTGTGTGTGCGTGCGTCCGTGTGTGTTCGTGTGTGTATGCGTGCATGCGTGTGTTGTGTGAATCACAAGACAATTACAATTTCATTAAAATATGTATATGGTGAGGCCATTAAAGTGTAAGTAATATAGTTTGTTGGGAAAGGCTGCAGGTTAACCTCGAGGCTATGTGTGTGGTGTGCAAAGAGAATAATTTCCATTACATTATGATAATGGAAAACAAAGTAAACCGTAATCTTAATGTGGGTGTTTTTGTGTTATGTGTGTGCATTGTGACTGCAACCTGGTATTTTCAAAATGGCTGTGGGCAGAAAGGCTTTGCTGAACCTTTCTGTAGACTGCCAGGGGTCAATAAGTCTTCTTATCGGACCTCAGTTGTCCCGTTAGTACAACGGCCTCTCATTCACCCATTCACACACACACTCACACACCAATGGCAGCAAGCTACCATGCAAGGCGCCGGCCCGCTCACTGGGAGCAATTTGGGGTTCAGCGTCTTGCCCAAGGACACTTCGACATGTGGCCAGCCGGGGCTCGAACCACCGATCTGCCAACCTTGCGATGATTAGACGCTGGCTCTACCTCCTGCGCCACAGCCGCCCCCGAGTAGAGGGGGTTAGGGTTAGGTCCAGTAGAGGGGGTTAGGGTTAGGTCCAGTAGAGGGGGTTAGGCTTAGGTCCAGTAGAGGGGGTTAGGGTTAGGTCCAGTAGAGGGGGTTAGGGTTAGGTCCAGTAGAGGGGGTTAGGGTTAGGTCCAGTAGAGGGGGTTAGGGTTAGGTCCAGTAGAGGGGGTTAGGCTTAGGTCCAGTAGAGGGGGTTAGGGTTAGGTCCAGTAGAGGGGGTTAGGGTTAGGTCCAGTAGAGGGGGTTAGGGTTAGGTCCAGTAGAGGGGGTTAGGGTTAGGTCCAGTAGAGGGGGTTAGGGTTAGGTCCAGTAGAGGGGGTTAGGGTTAGGTCCAGTAGAGGGGGTTAGGGTTAGGTCCAGTAGAGGGGGTTAGGGTTAGGTCCAGTCCATTCTGAGTGAATGCCTTGGGTTTCATCTCTGCTGTCTCCGGTTGTAGGCTCACTGTTTTGGGATCTGGGGCCTCTTTTATTAAACTGCATATAACTGGTGTGAAGAGGTTGCATATGTATGAAATCAAAAACGTTACGCACACAAATATTCTGATTTATAACACAGTGTGTACACACGTCTCACGCCAGTTTCCTTCTATAAATCACAATCAACTCTAAATTTTGCGCATGTGAACGAACGTCTCGTCCCACCCTTTTAACTCCCATAGTTGCCTATAAATGTGTCAGTGAAACGCCCCAAATGTATATTAGGTCATGTTCTCACATGAAAGTCCGAATCAGGACCCGGAGCAAGTGGATGAGTTTGCAACATTGTTGCATCAATTATTTATCTGATTTGCGTTCTCACAGCCCTTTATGTAATCGAAGCAACAGACGTGGTAGTTGATTGGTCAGAAGAATTGAAAATTGCCCGTTCGTCCCGCTCTTATCCAGATCAACATGCATGCGCTGTTGTTTTCCTATGGACAGCCTCGATGCGTCGTTTCTAATCGGAGCGAAACCACCCTTTTCAAGCGGAGCATGCGTTGGTTGTTTGCTCCGGGAGTGACTTCGAATGCGCGTTCTAACAGCTCCAAACGACGCAGAGCAAAGCGAATTTTATCCTAAACTCCGATTCCAAGTGAAGCAAATGTTCTAGTGAGAACACACCCTTAATCTACACTGACTGCATCACGACAAGGAAGGCAAGTCCCAACAGAAAGCCTAAAAAAAGACATTTGTGACCTGTTCTAGTCTTTCGGTCCACATGTCGGCAACCAATCAAAAATGTTCAGACTTTTCTTTTGAAACACGGAACTACGTTTCAACGTTGTTGAGAACCACCACACAAACTCGTTAGTCCAGCCAAAATACTGCAACAACGCAATGGATTCGGTGAGTAATCCCCACTGCTAGCTAACTATAACACTACTTTACATTGTTAGCAGGCTCACAAAACAAGCTGTGTTAGTTGACTAGCGATGTGTCTCGTTGATTTTCAACAACGCGGAAACGTATTCACATTTTTCGAAATAGAAGTCCGATCATTACATCAGATCCCAACATGAGGACCAAAGCATTAGAACGTGTGTCACATTTAACCCGGTGACCTTCTGTTAACATCATCAATATAATTGGGAGGTCTGGGGTATGGGGGGAAAGGGGAGATAAGATGTTTCTGTACACTTCAGAATTCATTCTGTTGCTGCCGTCTGCGACGACATCATGTGAGCAAGTTCCAGTGGCAGACAAGTGAGCCAGTTAACGTGGCAGCCTTACACGCCCGAGCCACAACACCCCTCCACCATATTCCACAGATGAGGTGGCACGCCGGGGAGTTTGGGTAGTTCCTTTTCTTCCACGTATGTGGATACAGACATTTTTATAAAGATGCTCGTGTGGACGGTAATATTTTTATATACGAAAAACGTTTATCAAAAAAGACGTATTGGTGTGGGAGTATCTCTCTGCCACCTCTGTGTTGCAGGATGGCAGTGGGGAGAGGAGGCCTGACTGGTTGATGCAGCACACCTGTGCAGGTGCCTATTTAGGCTGTGCTGGTTCATCAGTCTGTCTCTCTCTCCGTACAGGACGCTTAATTACTTTTTGACCCTTTTGTTAGTGGTAAACCTTTTCCCCTTTGTTTACACTTTACAACATTCCACATACAGATCACTCAACCACACCCGACACCAGTGATGACACTAACAGTCACATCCTATGTCTGTGTACGTGTTGGTGATGACTGGGCTAGCCCAAGTGACTCCCACTGTGTCATTACTCTGCCCAAGTCCACAGAGAAACCCCGACATGTGATGGGGATGACAGCATTATATGTGTGCTTATGGTTTGGTGTGTGTAAATGACAGAGAGAGAGGCGGGAGTCTTGCTTTTCAAAACGTTCAGGTTCTGATGGATTTAACAAGGTGTGACAAACATGAAAGCTTTTTATCCCTCTCTGTACTTTAGTAAACAACAACAACAACAACAGTCCTTCCTTTTCAGTCATACTGTTATGCAACAGAATGTTATTTCTTATTTCATTAGAAACAGAGAAACCCAACCTTCAATCATCATGCCTGGAACAGGCTGGGAGTGGTTTCGTGAGTTTAGAATTATAAGGTTCTATCTCCGTCTAGGGCAGTTCAGAGATATTGAGCGTCAAAGTTTTTACATTCCATTATGTTTTGTGAGATGGAACCGTGGTATTTTATTAATTACTAACTCAAAAAGGTCAACATTTTAAAAAATAACACCACACAGGCATTAATAAACACCTAATGGATCAGATTATGTAAAAAACTCAATTTTGACAAAAATGGAGATAGAACCTTATAATTCTAACATCACGATTTTCATGGCTGACCCCTGGCCCAGGACAGCTTAGAAAGGCTACTACAATGCACCGCCATTTTATTAGAAGAACCACCTCTTCATAAGCTCGTATAAGAGGGGCAGTCTGGTGAGATGTCTCCCTCACCTCATTCAGAGAGCCGAGATGACATGCCACGTTAAACCTTAACTGCTCCTCCTGAGACATCTACTGCCCCCCAGCACTGCGTCTCCTGAAGACACCCGCTTTTCCCCTCTACTGTGTCCGCTAAAAACTTCTATTTGCCCCCCTTGTACTGTTTCTCTGTTTCTCCGGTGTCTAGAAAAAAAAATAAGTTAGGTTTAGAAGAAGGTGATAGAAGAAGGTTTTTCCTTCTATCAGTGGCCCCGGGCCTGAGCTGGATTACTCTTCCTGCTACGACTGGTGGATTGATGATTCACTTGCTTAGTCAAATGTATTGATTGTAAGTCGCTTTGGAATAAGCCGTCTGCTAAATGCCAAAAATGTTACAAATGTAAATGTTAAAGATCTCTTCCAGTCGACTCGGTTCGACAGCTCATCATGGGGTACTCGCACAACACCCTGATTGTGAAAAACCTGAGTGAGTACAAGGACACAAGGGTACACTGGCGGACTCAGAGGGGGGCAGGGGGGGCGACTGCCCCTCCTGGTGCCCCCACGGTTGAAAAACGTCTCTCTTAAGTGCCCTTTTGAGTGGCGAAAATGAGAGGACGTGCCCTATTGGTGCCCCTCCAATGATCTAAACTTGACCATGTGCCCCCACAGTTGAGAAACGTCACACTAAAGTGCCCTTTTGAGTAGCAAAATTAGAGGATGTGGCCTATTGGCTGCCCTTCCAATGGTCTAAACTTGACCATGTGCACTGATGGGGTCCCATGTTGTGCAGTAGGTGCCCTTTTTTCCTTCCTTTTCGCCCCCCCTGCCCTTTTGATTGATTGATTGAAAACTTTATTAGAAGATTTGCAGAAGTAGGTACATGAAAGTACATATTACATACAAGGTCAACTAACAGGATAAAAACCCAAGAAAGCCACTGGCTTATTTCAATTGGGGTCCTTGATTCTCAATTCATCGTTACATGTAAGACAGACAAAAAAAAACTAGTACTATCTACAAGATAATACAGACAAATAACTAGTACTATCTACAAGATAAATATACATCCATCATGGGAAGAACAATACAACAAAACATAAGGTATGTACAGCGGGTAGGACAGGTGGGGACATACACCACAGGTGGGGGCGGGGGACAAAACACAAAGTATGTACAGTGGGTAGTTCGGGTCTTTTAATCTGATTTTTGATTTAGAGGGTCCAGTTACGGATTGCAGCCTCCTGTAAATGTTTTTTGAGAGTGGTTTTGATGGTGGGCAGTGTTTTGCACTCCTTTAAGATTATAGGAAGGGCGTTCCACATTTTTACTGCATAGTTTGCAAACGAGTTTAACCCCTTGTTTGTGGTGCAACGCGGTTGAACGTGGTTCGTGGAGCTTCCTCTGGTATTGTATGTGTGGACGTTGTTCACTTTTTGGAAGTATGTTGACAGGTACTTGGGTGTCTTTGTGGTGTAGCGTATCTTGAAGACCAGGCCCAGTGCAAGCTGCTGCACTCTGTCAACTACTCGTAGCCAATCAAGGCTCAAAAAATGAGCAGCGGTTAGATGTGTCCTAGGGTTGAGGCCTAGCAGAAGCCTAACCAGTTTATTTTGGGCTGTCTGGAGTCTTGTTTTATGGGCCTTTGTGGTTCTATAGTACCATGATGTTACGGCATAGTCGAAGTGACATTGAATGAGAGCTCCTGATAGGGTCCTCAGTGTGTTTTTACTGACAAGTGAGGATATCCTGTACAATAATCTAGTTCTATGGTTCACTTTTTTGATTACTTTTGCTGCCATTTTATCTCCGGAAAGATTTGCCTCTAAGATGGAGCCCAGGTATGTAATATCCTCTTTTCTTGTGATATTAATGTTACCCACTTTTATTTTAAAATGTTCAGCCTTTCTGAGTTTAGATGGGGATCCGTATAGGATGGTTTCAGTTTTACCTAGGTGTATTGATAGTTTATTGTCAGCTAGCCAGATGCAGATTCTACTCAAACAGCCTGAGTCCGCCACTGCAAGGGTACCTGGTTCCCTCTACTCAGTTCTAGCGCCATAGAGCGTGTACACACCAGAGAAGGTGCAGTGAGATCTTAGGTGGAAGAATCTCACGAAAGTGCGAAGGGAAGCCCATCTGGCTTGCAGAACAGAAATGCACCTTGAACACAGCCCAAGACAGCGATTCCTACAATGGAATGCTCTTTGGTTTGGAATGTTGTTGTTTTTGTTACTGTACGCTTCTGCAATAGCCTTCACTATACAGTGGGATGGCGCTATGCGCTGTTTGCATAGTTCCCTATCCCGTATGAAGTCGCGGGGAGACACAAGTTTGATCACACGCCGAAGTAGTGAAGTGAAGTGAAGTGAAACTTTATTTGTATAGCGCCTTTCGTACATTAATGCAACTCAAAGCAAAGTAGAGTGCGCAGATAATGTTCAGACCCCTATCCTCGCCTACGAAGTGTTGACGATGGAAGGGAAACAGTTCAGTAGCCTACTGACTACTGTACGTCATAGAAATGAAACCCATAACACGTTTGTCTTCTTGTTCTGTCTGTTCAGGCCTCTGTAGGTACAGTGGAGTGAGTCGCAAGAACTATTTATGTCTAGCTGAAAACGCTAATGAACATGATAGTATAGCTGATCTTAAACCAACACCTCCACTCTTAGCTTTGATAACACAAACACATTTTTTAGTCGAGTGCAAACAGTTCTCAAGCGCTCCTGTGTTTGTACTGTCTAGACTGCTGTAATAACTAAAAGGCATTCACCTGGAAAAGGTGTGTATGTGTGGAATGGAATTTTACTTTCTCTGAGAGTGGGGTGTGAGACTGTGTGCATACCATGGAGAAGTCCAAAAACACTTAAGACACAGAGTCACACATCAGACAACGTTTTCATGTGTGTGTGCTTTTGATTTACATACCGTAATAACTCCTGGCCTCACGTTAGTGTGTCTGGAATCCCATAGGTCCGTTCGACCTTTCCAACGTTTCTTCTCTTGATGAGTAATGTGAACCGCAGACAGGAGAGAGGGGAACAGGGCGGCCGTGATTCAACTCCAAGACTGCACACCACACACGCAACACGGACATTTCGTGCATCATTTCCTTTATCTTTTTAAATGTGTTTTATTCAGACGTGTTGAAATGTTTCTCCTGCACGTCAGAAATATGAAAAAAGGTATGCACTGATAACATACTTGCATTGCACTGTGGGAGTGTGTAGAGGATTCCATATGTCTGCAGGATCACCGTTGGAGAATTCAAATCAAAACTACTGTATTTTTATTTTTTTATTTGACCTTTATTTAACCAGATAAAATCAGTTGAGAACAAATTCTCATTTTCAATGATGATCTGGCCAAGAGGCCCCGGCAAGAATAACAACAAAGATATAAACAGAAATACTCAGGGTCAACATAGAACAATACAAACAACACATGAGAACGGCAAAGACAGTGAAGATACATAAATAAAAATGAATAGAAACAAAAGAGAGCGGGGTGTGTGTGTGTGTGTGTGTGTGTGTGTGTGTGTGTGTGTGTGTGTGTTTATGTGTGTGTGTGTGTGTTTATGTGGGGGTGGGGGGGGGCATGCGTGTGTGTGTATGTGGCGAGGGGGGGCAATCAGCAGGAACAACAGTCAACTATGATCTGCTGAAGTTTATTTTTGAAAGATGTGAGTGCTGTGAGTTTGAGTGTGTGCTGTAAGGTGGTCCAATCGTTTGCTGCCGCAAAACTGAAGGAGTTGTAAAACAGTGTATATGCTGACAGCACAAATACACATAACAAAAGAAACAACGGACACTTCCAAAAATGTTTTCTAAGATCGTTGGTCTCGATAAGAGCATGAGAAACCACTCCATCTACTACCCAGTCCTTTAACGTCATCCTCTCTGACAGGCTCCAAATCAAAACAGGAATGATGGCTGATAGATAACCAATCATGTGACCACTGACCACACAGACCCAACACTTTTTTCTTTCTTTAATTTTTTTATGATGTAATATTTTTGAGTGTTTAAGTGTGACGTTTTTATTTCCTGTAGTTCTGTTTTAATTTGTTTATAACATCTGAGGCCGTATTTCCCCTGTGGGTTTACCTGCCCAGGGACTGCTGATGTCATCCAGCTACCCAGCTAATTCAGGGAGAGTCAATGAGACTGTCCATTGTCCCTTTTAACAGAAACGAATAAAAACAAATTAAAAAATAATGTCGGCCTCCAATAAATGGTTCACTCAACAACTGTACTTCGTGGCTTGGCCAAAGGGGAGGAAGAAACAGAGTGAGGTTGGGGGTGGGGGGGGTTGACGTTGGGGGGAGGGGTTTCTTTGATGCTTAATTGGTGTCATGGCCACGTGAGGGGGCCACAATATTACGTTGTAAAGCTAATTTGGACTCTTTGTGTTTGGGATTGGCCTGCCCCGCCCCTGTTGGGACCAGAGTACTATGTTATGGCCTCCAGATGTACCCTAATAGCCTGCACCTGGCCCTGAACCCCCCAGCCCCCTCCTCCCTGGTCCTGACCCCCCCCACACCCTCCTCCCTGGCCCTGAACCCCTCAGCCCCCTCCTCCCTGGTCCTGACCCCCCCCACACCCTCCTCCCTGGTCCTGAACCCCCCAGCCCCCTCCTCCCTGGTCCTGAACCCCCCTCCTCCCTCCTCCCTGGTCCTGAACCCCCCAGCCCCCCCCTCCCTGGCCCAGAACCCCCCAGCCCCCTCCTCCCTGGTCCTGAACCCCCCAGCCCCCTCCTCCCTGGTCCTGAACCCCCCAGCCCCCTCCTCCCTGGACCTGAACCCCCCAGCCCCCTCCTCCCTGGTCCTGAACCCCCAGAGCCCCCTCCTCCCTGGTCCTGAACCCCCCAGCCCCCTCCTCCCTGGTCCTGAACCCCCCAGCCCCCTCCTCCCTGGACCTGAACCCCCCAGCCCCCTCCACCCTGGACCTGAACCCCCCAGCCCCCTCCTCCCTGGTCCTGAACCCCCCAGCCCCCTCCTCCCTGGTCCTGAACCCCCCAGCCCCCTCCTCCCTGGTCCTGAACCCCCCAGCCCCCTCCTCCCTGGACCTGAACCCCCCAGCCCCCTCCTCCCTGGTCCTGAACCCCCCAGAGCCCCCTCCTCCCTGGTCCTGAACCCCCCAGCCCCCTCCTCCCTGGTCCTGAACCCCCCCACACCCTCCTCCCTGGTCCTGACCCCCCCCACACCCTCCTCCCTGGACCTGAACCCCCCAGCCCCCTCCTCCCTGGTCCTGAACCCCCCAGCCCCCTCCTCCCTGGACCTGAACCCCCCAACACCCTCCTCCCTGGTCCTGAACCCCCCAGATCCCCCAGCCCCCCCCTCCCTGGCCCTGAACCCCCCAGCCCCCTCCTCCCTGGTCCTGAACCCCCCAGCCCCCTCCTCCCTGGCCCTGAACCCCCCAGCCCCCTCCTCCCTGGTCCTGAACCCCCCCACACCCTCCTCCCTGGTCCTGACCCCCCCCCAGCCCCCTCCTCCCTGGACCTGAACCCCCCAGCCCCTCCCTCCCTGGTCCTGAACCCCCCAGCCCCCTCCTCCCTGGTCCTGAACCCTCCAGCCCCCTCCTCCCTGGTCCTGAACCCTCCAGCCCCCTCCTCCCTGGACCTGAACCCCCCAGCCCCCTCCTCCCTGGTCCTGAACCCCCCAGCCCCCTCCTCCCTGGTCCTGAACCCCCCAGCCCCCTCCTCCCTGGACCTGAACCCCCCAGAGCCCCCAGCCCCCCGTCATTTCCAGGCCGCAGCGCGCTGTGTCATCAGTTATAGTTGTGGTGGTGCCTGAGGTCTAACTCTCTAACTGTAACTGACATTTTATTTACGGTGCCTTCACAGACCGACTGAAATTTAAAAAAAACTAAAGTCATCCTGCAAAATGTGGTCATCAACACTGGACAAGAACATGGGGGGAGGCCTTAACCGATCGCTGTGCTCAAAGTTCAACCAGGAAGGAAAGCAGTCACATCCATATGATGTTTTATTCTAACATGTGTTAGGGTTAGTGGGTGTGTTAGTGGGCTTGTTGTTAATGTACTTCCTGTCTTTAATGTTGTCCCAGAACATGAAACAACGTTAATGGACAAAACACCGTCATATTGGAAGATAGCCTACGATGGCAAACCCATTATCTAAAGCAGCGTCTTTGAGTCCCTGAAAAGCGCTTTATAAGTATAATGTATTATTAATATTAATATCAATAATAATAATAACAGTAATATAATTATTATTATAATAATTATTAATAATAATAATAATAATAATAATAGCGTGGAGCCTTGCCTATTAGCTATTAGCCTTGAGCATGCTACTTGTTTGTCTTAATGTCTGCATGTTTGTCTGTGTGTGTGTGTGTGTGTGTGTGTGTGTGTGTGTATGCGTGTGTGTGTGTGTGTGTGTGTGTATGTGTGTGTGTGTGTGTGTGTGTGTCTGTGTGTGTCTGTGTGTGTGTGTGATATCTATGATATCAAAATGCACTGTTAGTATTTATGTCCTTTAGAATTGTACTTTGTATGTGGACATAAATAAAGCATCTAAAATGTGTGTGTGTGTGTGTGTGTGTGTGTGTGTGTGTGTGTCTCTTCATCCTAAGCCTTTCATGAATATCAAGTGCAACCAACGTCAATTAACACCCTAGACATATGCCATATGAACCCCTTTAATTTTAGATGTGTGTGTTTATGTTCTATATGAGGAAGAGCTCAATTACTCACTGCTCAAGATGTGTCCTGTAGCTAACATCCTCCCACCTACCTTCCCCACACTCCCTCCTGTCTCCCCATCTGTGGTGAGATTGGATCTGGCCTCCAGTTTCAGTATTTTCCACATTTACATGTTGCCTGCTGATCTTTGTATCCAAGGCTTGGAATGGAACACATCATACCCTGTTGGAGATGTGTTCGTCCACAGCGCGGCTGTGGGTCAGGAGGTAGAGCCGCCGTCTAATGATCGCAAGGTCAGCAGATCGGCGGTTCGAGCTCCGGTTAGCCACATGTCGAAGTGTCCTTGGGCAAGACACTGAACCCCAAATTGCTCCCAGTGAGCGGGCCAGCGCCTTGCATGGTAGCTTGCCGCCATTGGTGTGTGAATGGGTGAATGAAAGGCCGTGGTAAGCGCTTTGGATAAAGGCATAGCTATATAAGTCAGTCCATTCCATAAAGACCCCCCACCTTGGAAGGCTGTTCACAAAGCCCTGTGTCCTCCCTCTGCACGACCCCTCTGCACACATCCCCTTCCTCTTATGAAACAGTGCCGCCTCTGTGTGGTTCTCTGTGTGGTTCTCTGTGTGGTTCTCCTCTGTGTGGTTCTCCCTCTGTGTGGTTCTCCCAACTCAAACAAGGCCGCAGTGATAGGTTGGCGCAGTCCTGCTAGCCGGGGTGGTGGTACGCTGTAAGTGTGTGTGTGTGTGTGTGTGTGTGGTGGTACGCTGTAAGTGTGTGTGTGTGTGTGTGTGTGTGTGTGTGAGGTGGTATGTTGTAAGTGTGTGTGTGTGTGTGTGTGTGTGTGTGTGAGGTGGTATGTTGTAAGTGTGTGTGTGTGTGTGTGTGTGTGTGTGTGTGTGTGTGGTGGTATGTTGTAAGTGTGTGTGTGTGTGTGTGTGTGTGTGTGTGTGTGAGGTGGTATGTTGTAAGTGTGTGTGTGTGTGTGTGTGTGTGTGTGTGTGTGTGGTGGTACGCTGTAAGTGTGTGTGTGTGTGTGTGTGTGTGTGTGTGTGTGGTGGTACACTGTAAGTGTGTGTGTGTGTGTGTGTGGTGGTATGTTGTAAGTGTGTGTGTGTGTGTGTGTGTGTGTGTGTGGTGATATGTTGTAAGTGTGTGTGTGTGTGTGTGTGTGTGGTGGTATGTTGTAAGTGTGTGTGTGTGTGTGTGGTGGTATGTTGTAAGTGTGTGTGTGTGTGTGTGTGTGTGTGTGTGTGTGTGTGTGTCTGTGAGGTGGGACGTTGTAAGGGCAGCAGGACAACACGCCCCACATGTCTTCTGGATTCTTAACAGCATAACTTCTCAGCGCTAAAAAACAAGACAGGACTCTACAATGTTATAGTGCCATCCTGTTGCCATGGCACATTAAAAACACTACACATGGAAACCTGCACTTATTACTGGCGTTATTACTTGTAAGGTATGAATATGTATGAGTAAGTATGAATACTTCTATCTTGTAAGGTATGAATACTTCTATCTTGTGATGTTAATTGAATTTAGTTTCACTTGATATTCATGAAAGGCTTAGAATGAAAATAAATAAACACACACACACACACAGACACACACAGACACACACACACAATAAGGCAAAGTGCAGTTTTCCATGTGTGGTTGTCCTAATGTGCCATGACAACAGGATGGCCCTATGCATTGTAGAGTCCTGCCCCGTTTTTTATTTGTTATTTAACACTCGAGAAGGTCCCCCATGTTCCAAATCCAACAGTGTTTGAGCCAGAGTCTAAACTACTTGTGTACAATGCAATTCACAAATTGCAAATGCTTAAAACTCTTCTTGCAACTTGGGTTCATGTGGGTTTAAATGTAATGGTGATGATACAAGACTCACAACTCGGTGCAATACAGAGTCATTTGTTTTACTTAAAATAACACATATTGTGTGTTACTATTACCTAATGAGATTATAGTAACTGTTCTACCTGTTATGGAAGAACTGGGGAACTTATTTTTCCATTCTTGAGCTTTCTTTTGGCTGGCTCTGGGCCTAGCGTATATTAATGCTAGTGTATTAATGCTAGTGTATTAATGCTAGTGTTTTAATGCTAGTGTACAGTAATGGGATCACCCGGGCGACTACTCTACAGTTTATGTTTTCAATTAATCCAGGTAATCAAACTTAGTAGGTTTGGCAAAACCAGGGACATCCACTCACTGAACACTTCATTAGGAACACTATACAAATAATGGGTAGGGCCTCCCTTTGTTTGCTCTGTTCTTCGTGGCATTGATTCCACAAGAGATTCTTTGGAGCTTCTGGTTCATGATGACGTGATTGCGTCGCACAATTCCTGCGGATTTTTCAGATGCACTTTCAGGCTGCGAATCTCCCCTTCTACCACATCCCAGAGGTGTTCTGTTGGATTCAGATCCGGTGACTGGGGAAGGCCACTGAAGAACACTGAACTCATTGATACGTATGTCCATGGAACCAGTTTGAGACGACTTTTGCTTTGTGACATTGTGACCTTAGAACGATAAGGTTCTATCTCCGTTTAGGGTAGTTCCGAATTATTGAGCGTCAAAGTGTTTACATTCCATTATGTTTTGTGAGATGGAACCTTTGTATTTTATTAATTACTAACTCAAAACTTTCAACATTTTTAAAATAACACCACACAGGCATTAATAAACACCTAATGGATCAGATTATGTAAAAAAATAATCAATTTTGACAAAAATGGAGATAGAACCTTATAATTCTAACGTCACGACATGGTGCATTATCACGCTGGAAGCACCATTAGAAGATGGGTACATGAAGGGATGCACATGGTCAGCAACAATACTAAAATAGGCTGTGGCATTCAAGGGATGATTGATTGGTATTAACGGGCCCAACGTACGCCAAGAAAACATTCCCCACAGCACAGAGCACCTCCACCCGCGTTGACAGGTGCACAGGTGTTCCTAATCAAATGTTCAGTGAACATAAGTACCTGTCAATTCAGCATTTATGTAGTGTGAATTTGCTTATGAATCATTTGCAAAGCATCTATGTAGGCCTTGCTGTACTGTAAGGGTTTATGGAGGCTTATTAAAGCTCTAAAAGCAGTTAATGGGAGTTAATGGGAGTTCAGGAGTGCAACTGCATTTCAAAGTTACGTCTTTCCCACCAACACAAGCCTAGTTGTAGTTCTGGGGCTGGGGCTAGTTGTAGTTCTATAGTTCTAGTTCTAGTTGTAGTTCTGGGGCTAGTTCTAGTTCTAGTTCTAGTTGTAGTTCTGGGGCTGGGGCTAGTTGTAGTTCTATAGTTCTAGTTCTAGTTGTAGTTCTGGGGCTAGTTCTAGTTCTAGTTCTAGTTGTAGTTCTGGGGCTAGTTGTAGTTGTAGTTCTGGGGCTGGGGCTAGGGCTGGTTCACAGTTGGTTCAACTGACCTACTGGTTTGCTTTTCCACAGGCTAGACAGCCACCTCATTAACACGAGAACAGCCATGGGGGGGGGTCATTTGACCCTGTGAGTAAAGAAATATGTTATATCTTTACACTTGATCACATTTCAGGACCCTCCTTTCATGACTTTTCCTAGATATGTGCGTACCACCCCAGTATCCTTACATTTTCAAAATCACCTCAGGATAAGCTAGTATGAAGATATTTTGCTGTGTTTCTGTGTAGGAAGCAGGCTAATTTACAAGCGGCCAACTATTGGTCGTTGTGCTGCAACCAAGAGTAAACCACTAATGTTCACAAAGTTCGTTCTAGTGTTAATGTGTGTAATGTTTACGGTCTCACAATATTTTCACCGCACAGAAGGAATTTTAGCCTATATAGGTTAAAAACATATGGCTTTCTAAGGAGAGTGACTGCCGCGCACAATCCCACGACATCCTTTGCCCTCTCGCACTTCGGTGTCCAGCTACTTTAAATTTATATCAGGAAAAGATCATAACAATGAAACCTATCACTGACATTTCGTGACGTTAGAATTATAAGGTTCTATCTCCATTTTTGTCAAAATTTAGTTTTTTACATAATCTGATCCATTAGGTGTGTATTAATGCCTGTGTGGTGTTATTTAGTAATTAATCAAATACAAAGGTTCCATCTCACAAAACGTAATGGAATGTAAAAACTTTGAAGCTCAATATCTCTGAACTACCCTAAACGGAGATAGAACCTTATCATTCTAAACTACCCTAAACGGAGATAGAACCTTATCATTCTAAACTACCCTAAACAGAGATAGAACCTTATACTTCTAAGCTCACGAAACCTCTCTGTACATGCCTGTCCTCTCTGTACTCTCTGCTACATACCTGCGGTGGCTACGGTGCTAGTTTCTGCAAAGGACGACAGCTACCAATCAGATTTCGAGCCAACCTACCATCTTCTAATAATAAAAAATATATAAATCTGGCTGCATCTACACAGGCAGAGAACAGCCTTTCTACTCCATCTCCGTTCCTCACACCTCATCCACCCTGAAACCTATTAGCCACGTCAGACGGATGATTACTGACATCGACAAGAAAGGCACCGTGAAAATATGATGAGGGCTGTCTCTCTCTCCCCCTCCTCTCCTCAGTCATCCATCTTCCCTCTTAAGACAGGCCCGTCTCACAATGTGAGGGATGGCAGAGATTGCCATATAGCCACAGCGCTCCTCCGTCTGTGGTTGATGTTCTGGTTGAGGTGAGCTTGAGAGAGAAAGAGATGGATTCGAAAGGCTTACAGCCTAGCCTGGAACTGGACTTACAGCCTAGTCTTGAGCCAAACCAACCCACCAAACAAAAGAGTTCTCTACTATTTCACCTGTCTTATGTTTTGTGTTCACCCCTTCCATCATTACTCAGTAGGTCTTCTGAGTCTAGATACTTTTTTGATCTACAGTTCAATCGAGTCTGTCGAGCAGCAGACTTATGGAAGTGACTGGTCATGGGACTCCCACGTTTTAAATCATGTGTGTTATAGATTTCAAAAAGGACGGTGAATCCGTGACATCTCTTTAAAATGGTTGATAGTCTCTTAGACCATGGGAGGCTGGGATTGGAATTGGCTGTAGTAACAACTGGCTGTATGCTGAATGTCCGATGGTGGCTCATTTGAACATTCTACATGGTTTTTGAGGTCCGCTGGAAAAGGACGAAGCCAACAGAAAAATGATAAATGATAAATCTCACTTAAGAATAACAGCCATTCCATTTTAGGGTCAAGCCTGTTTCCTGAACATTCTGTTCTTAGGGAACATCGGCCAAGCTTTCACACTGGAGCACACAGCACCTCTAAGGAGGATCTCTCGAATAATTTAGGTCTTTTTGGACAACAATATTTATTTAAAAAGGCCGTATTGGCCACGATACATAAACACCTGTAGAGTACATGGGAATAAGGTTATTATCTTTGACCACGAAGGAGGTTGTTCCAGAGTGTGACATGAGTATGTTTAGAGGAGTTTCGGCCAACAATGTCTGTGTAGTGGTTGTGGGGCGGCTGTGGCGCAGGAGGTCGAGCCGGCGTCCAATGATCGCAAGGTCGGCAGATCGGCCGTTCAAAGCCCGGGTGGGCCACATGTCGAGGTGTCCTTGGGAAAGACACTGAACCCCAAATTGCTCCCAAATGAGCGGGGACCGGCGCCTTGCCTGTTCGTTTGCCGCCATTGGGTGTGTGAATGTGTGTGTGAATGTATGGGTGAACGAGAGGCCGTTGTAAAGCGGTTTGGAATAAGGACGCTATATAAGTCAGTCCATTTACCATTTAGTGGTGCCGTCCTTCGCTAAGTGGTACAAACAGACGTCCTGGGGGTGAAAGAGCCAGGCAGTGTAACACACATCAGCCTCTTCCCTCTGATGCTACGTACTTCCAACCTTTATTGAACGTTTTTTTTACTTCAAAGCGTTACTCCAAGCTCCTCTGCCTGCCTGGCGATTTGTATGCTGTCATGATACGAAGACACACATGGAACTCATTGTGGCCGCGCTTTCATTTTACATTTACATTTTAACCGTTTAGCAGACGCAGTATAGTCACTGTGGTTGCACACATCAAAGGAACCCTAGCGCGGGACAGTGTCACCCGTGAAAACTGAGCCATTTGTTAAGTAGACACGGTTAAATATAATTTCAACCATATTTATCTTTCGCTCTTTTGTCTGAAGACAGGTGTCTCTGAGACCGAGGCGCTCACGTTGTTTTAGTTGGTCTGGTTTCATGTCGGCAAACACAATCAGTCTATGCCAGTGGCTGAACGAGGAGAGCCTCAGACATTTCTAGCCTGAAGCAGGAACAGTGCGTTTTAGAGACTTTGAGTGCCCTATTTTCTTTGGTAATGGTTCGACGTGGGACTCAAAGGTTCAGACGGCGTAGGGTCGTTTCAATCTTCCGAAAGTTTGGATATGGGATGGGCTCGGCAGTCTCTCTCTTCCGGTGCATTGTCATAACACTCAAACAAAAGCGTGTCTGTTTTGGCCCTGGAGGCAACAACCTTTTCACAACACAGACCCGCACCTCGGCCTGGCTCGCATTCCACTTCCCTCCCATGTTCCGATGTGCGCTCACATATGAATCATAGGGTTAGGGTTAGGGCGTCTAGAGGCAGCCAATCACAGGGCCTGGTGTCTAGAGTCAGCCAATCACAGGGCCTGGTGTCTAGAGGCAGCCAATCACAGGGCCTGGTGTCTAGAGTCAGCCAATCACAGGGCCTGGCGTCTAGAGGCAGCCAATCACAGGGCCTGGTGTCTAGAGGCAGCCAATCACAGGGCCTGGCGTCTAGAGGCAGCCAATCACAGGGCCTTGCGTCAGCCAATCACAGGCGTCTAGGGTCAGCCATCATGTTGATGGGCGGAAGAGGCCTCTGCAGAGCAGGGGTCACACACACATGCACACACACACACACACACACACGCACACGTACACATACACACACACACACACACAGCACCACACCGCATCTGTGTGGTGTGATGTGTGAGATGCTGTGTGGTTTGATGTGTGTGTGTGTGTACGTGTATGTGTGCGTGTGTGTGTATGTGTATGTGTGCCTGTAACTGTGCCTGTGCCTGTGCGTGTACGTGTGCCTGTGTGTGTGTGTGTGTGTGTGCCTGTGCCTGTGCGTGTGTGTACGTGTGTGTGTGCGTGTGCCTGTGTGTGTGTGTGTGTGCATGTGTCTAAGGTGTAGACGGGGAGCCGGGGCTGACCGGGAGGTTTTGGGTTACGCACTCGTCCATGTCACGGCCCTGTTCCCCCGGGAGGACTTAGAAGGGCAGTTCTCTTTTGTCTGCAGTGTGTTGGGTGTGTATGGTGTGTGTGTGTGTGTGTGTGTGTGTGTGTGTGTGTGTGTGTGTGTGTGTGTTGGGTGTGTATGGGTATTCTAGTCGGCCTTCAGACGCTGCGGGACAACTGGAGGAAGCTCCGTTTCCTGGAGGGAAGAGGAGGGGAAACCACGTGTGTGTGTGTGTGTGTGTGTGTGTGTGTGTGTGTGTGTGTGTGTGTGTGCTCAGCTTTGAACTTTCTGGGTGGATTTTGGAAATGTGTCACCTAGAGGTGGTGTTCCAAGAGCCAGTTACAGTAGACTTTTCCTCAGTGAAACCTTATCCATGAGGTGGTTTATTTTTTGGTTCAGAGTGCACGGTTTAATTAGTATGACACAGTGACAGGGCAGGGAGAAGGGAGCCAGGGCGCACCCTCGTGCACATGCACATGCCAGCGGTGAGGGGCAATAACATCTGACAGTGGAAAATCCTGGAGGGTGAGATGTCGGATGTGGTAGAGGCTGGTGGAGGTAGATGCTGGTGGAGGTAGAGGCTGGTGGAGGTAGAGGCTGTGTCTCAGGAGGTAGAGGCTGTGGGGCAGGAGGTAGAGGCTGTGTCTCTGGAGGTAGAGGCTGTGTCTCAGGAGGTAGAGGCTGGTGGAGGTAGAGGCTGGTGGAGGTAGAGGCTGTGTCTCAGGAGGTAGAGGCTGGTGGAGGTAGAGGCTGGTGGAGGTAGAGGCTATGGCGCAGGAGGTAGAGGCTGTGTCTCAGGAGGTAGAGGCTGTGTTTCAGGAGGTAGAGGCTGGTGGAGGTAGAGGCTGTGTCTCAGGAGGTAGAGGCTAGTGGAGGTAGAGGCTGTGGCGCAGGAGGTAGAGGCTGGTGGAGGTAGAGGCTGGTGGAGGTAGAGGCTGGTGGAGGTAGAGGCTGGTGGAGGTAGAGGCTGTGTCTCTGGAGGTAGAGGCTGTGTCTCTGGAGGTAGAGGCTGTGTCTCAGGAGGTAGAGGCTGGTGGAGGTAGAGGCTGTGTCTCTGGAGGTAGAGGCTGTGTCTCAGGAGGTAGAGGCTGGTGGAGGTAGAGGCTGGTGGAGGTAGAGGCTGGTGGAGGTAGAGGCTGTGGCTCAGGAGGTAGAGGCTGGTTGAGGTAGAGGCTGGTGGAGGTAGGGGCTGTGGGGCAGGAGGTAGAGGCTGGTGAAGGTAGAGGCTGGTGGAGGTAGAGGCTGGTGGAGGTAGAGGCTGTGTCTCTGGAGGTAGAGGCTGTATCTCAGGAGTTAGAGGCTGGTGGAGGTAGAGGATGTGTCTCAGGAGGTAGAGGCTGGTGGAGGTAGAGGCTGTGGCACAATAGGTAGAGGCTGGTGGAGGTAGAGGCTGGTGGAGGTAGAGGCTGTGGGGCAGGAGGTAGAGGCTGGTGGAGGTAGATGTTGGTGGAGGTAGAGGCTGTGTCTCAGGAGGTAGAGGCTGTGTCTCAGGAGGTAGAGGCTGGTGGAGGTAGATGTTGGTGGAGGTAGAGGCTGTGTCTCAGGAGGTAGAGGCTGGTGGAGGTAGAGGTAATGATCACAAGGTTGGCAGATCGGCGGTTCGAGCCCCGGCTGGCCACATGTCGAAGTGTCCTTGGGCAAGACACTGAACCCCAAAATTGCTCCCAGTGAGCGGGCCGGCCGGCGCCTTGCATGGTAGCTTGCCGCCATTGGTGTGTGAATGTGTGTGTGAATGGGTGAATGAGAAGCCGTTGTAAAGCGCTTTGGATAAAGGCATAGCTATATAAGTGCAGTCCATTTATGTCAGTTTACCCACCTCAAACAAGCCCAATCCAATTGGAAGGTCTTTCCCCTTCATTGAAATACTAAAAAAACTCAAGTAATAAGTTATCAGTGACTAACTGACTCATTCTCTCATTCATAAAAACCAAATCGCCGCTAACGAAGTTGACTTAGACTAGAAGTTTCCTCAAGGTAGCATAGCCTTCAAGCATACCAAATGCTTAACAAGCTCTGTTGGAAAAAGGCTCGACTCCTAACTCTCTCTTACATGAGTGAAGTGAAGTGAAGTGAAACTTTATTTACATAGAGCCTTTCGTAACATGAATGCAACTCAAAGCGCTTTTACATCTCTCGAAACGGCATGGGAAAAGCGAAAGGCAATTCACGGCGATTCACTCTCAAGTCTCCCCCCCTCTCCTCACTTTTCCCAGGCTAGGAAACTAGGTTCACGTGGACGGCGAGAGAGAGAGAGAGAGAGTGTGTTCACACAGATGGCGAGAGAGAGAGAGAGAGAGAGAGAGAGCGAGAGAGAGAGAGTGTGTTCACACAGATGGCGAGAGAGAGAGAGAGAGAGAGCGTATGTGAAAAGTGATGCCTCCCCAGTGAGGCGATCCCGTCGTGAGCCTCTCAAAGCCACGCCAATATCAATCCCCATCAACCGTCCGGAGGGACCCGTATCCTGCCTTCTCCTGGAGACCAGTCAACCGCTTCTTGAAGGGGAAAGGCGGACAGGCCGTAAAATGTATCATCCATAACAGTAGACATCACAGAGTGTGTTTGTCATGTTTGCGCAGAGGTTACATTTACATTTCCACTTGTAATTGCGAGAGTTGCGAGAGGTTCTCAAGGTCTTTCGACCCCGGGCTGCTCGATACAAAGTGAAGGTTTCATTGTTTTCGGGATCCAAAGCACACACACGGTTTAATTATGTAAACCCTTGACATCCCCGTCGCACTGCGACTACTTCTCTGGCATTTATAGGCTTTTCTCATTGAATCGAGGCCCACAGTTTCCTTCGGAGGAGAAGTTAAGATCACGATGAATAGCTGACTCGGTAGATTATTATTGTTTAACAGCTCGGTCACTGACGGGCCTCCGAGCTGAATAGTTAAACTATTCAGGAAAAGTGAATCGTTTTGCCCAATCTTCTCAGCAGCTGTTTCACTGTTATAGGTTGTACGTTTGGTCAAGTTCCTTTATCCATTCATGTTGCTTTTGTCCTAAGGATGCATCATAATTAACTAACGATGAATTGAGAATCAAGGACCCCAATTGAAATAAGCCAGTGGCTTTCTTGGGTTTTTATCCTGTTAGTTGACCTTGTATGTAATATGTACTTTCATGTACCTACTCCTGCAAATCTTCTAATAAAGTTTTCAATCAATCAATCAATCAAAAACTAAGGAAACATTATTAATCCAATTAATAACGTTTGTGAGCCATAAAAAAACGCTTCTAGTCAGAGCAAGAGGGCCTTAGACATTATCCAATAGAGGACCCTTTTGATTCACTCCCCAAAGACAATCAACTTAACACGAGAGAGAGAGAGAGAGAGAGAGAGAGAGAGAGAGAGAGAGACAAAGAGAGAGAGAGAGAGACAGACAGAGAGAGAGAGAGACAGAGAGAGACAGAGACACAGAGAGAGAGAGAGACAGAGAGAGAGACAAAGAGAGAGAGAGAGAGACAGACAGAGAGAGAGAGAGACAGAGAGAGACAGAGACACAGAGAGAGAGAGAGACAGAGAGACACAGAGCGAGAGGAGAGACAGAGAGAGAGAGAGACTGAGAGAGAGAGACAGAGAGAGAGAGAGAGAGAGAGAGAGAGAGAGACACAGAGAGAGAGAGAGACAGAGAGAGACAGAGAGAGAGAGACAGAGAGAGAGAGAGAGAGAGAGAGAGAGAGACAGAGAGAGAGAGACAGAGAGACACAGAGACACAGAGACACAGAGAGAGAGACAGACAGAGAGACAGAGAGAGAGACACAGAGACAGAGAGAGATACACAGAGACAGAGAGAGAGAGAGAGAGACAAAGAGAGACAGAGAGAGAGAGAGAGAGACAGAGACAGAGAGAGACAGAGAGAGAGAGACAGAGAAAGACAGAGAGACAGAGAGAGAGAGACAGAGAGAGGAGCGACACAGAGAGAGGAGAGAGAGAGAGACAGAGAGAGACAATGAGAGAGAGAGAGACAGAGAGAGAGAGGGAGGGAGGGAGAGACAGGAAGAGAGATAGGGTGAGGGATAGAACAGAGAACAGAGAGAGAGAGAGAGAGACAGAGAGAGAGAGTGAGAGAGAGAGACAGAGACACACAGAGAGAGAGAGAGACAGAGAGAGAGAGACACACAGAGAGAGAGAGAGAGAGAGAGAGAGAGAGAGAGAGAGGGAGAGAGACACAGAGAGAGAGAGAGAGACAGAGGCATGTCGGAGGATGACATCATGGCCTGTCCCTCCGTGGCCTGTGGAACCCTGGGAGAGGGCGTCTCCGCTTCCTCTCACCGCCTGCTCATCCCCGTCTTCCCCCACCATGATGTCATGACCATGTCACCCACTGCTCTCACCAGGTCAGCTGGCAAAACAACTGTCAAGACAAACAGACAAAAAGAGTCGAAAGAGGGGGAGAGAGAGAGAGAGAGAGAGAGAGAGAGAGAGAGAGAGAGAGAGAGAGAGAGAGAGAGAGAGAGAGAGAGAGAGAGAGAGAGAAAGAAAGGGATGGGTTATTATTTTTTTGAAGGGCTTTTGTTTTTAGAGAGTCGGACACTCCTAAGGATGCTTTGATATCCCCTGGATGTTTCTTGTTGGGGCTTTGTTTTTGATGAGAGTCCAGCTCATGTCTCTCTGTGGTCGGGGGGGAGGGGGGGGGACGTTGCAGATTGCAGATACGATAGTTGCTGCTGGAAGAAGAGAGGGAATGTTCCTGAGAAGGAAAACAAAAGCCCTTATTCCGTTTTGGATTTCAGATTTCTGTTGTAGTCAGCGATAAAGTTAAACTAAAGTTAAACCTCAACTGTTGAAGCTACTGTGTTGATTAATGTTGTGTGTGATGATCTGGTATTACAGATCC
>NC_137688.1:1942557-1945057 GCF_963989245.1 Nansenia antarctica | reverse complement strand
CAGATCGGCGGTTCGAGCCCCGGCTGGCCACGTGTCGAAGTGTCCTTGGGCAAGACACTAAACCCCAAATTGCTCCCAGTGAGTGGGCAGGCCGGCGCCTTGCATGGCAGCTTGCCGCCATTGGTGTGTGAATGTGTGTGTGTGAATGGGTGAATGAGAGGCCGTTGTTAAGCGCTTTGGATAAAGGCTCTATATAAGTGCAGTCAATTTACCATTTATCATCAGTATCACTTGTCAGGGGTCAGTTGGCGAAGGAACAGCAGGGGGGAAAACACCAGGGCACCACTGGAGAGGCAGGGGTGCGACTTGCAAAAACACATGCAATGTGACTCCATCTTGGATTCCGTAACCAGTCAAATCAGTAGTAGACACTAGACAGCATTTCTATTGGCCTACGAATGACTCACCCTGACTGCTGCCTTGTTTGTTTTTGACGTTTTGTTCTGTTCCTCTGTTGTTTCTGTTGGTTGTTTATTTTTCTGTTTATTTACACTTTAGGTGTACTGTTACTGTAAAGCACTTTGGTTAAATGGTAAATGGACTGCACTTATAAGCGCTTTACAACGGCCTCTCATTCACCCATTCACACACACATTAACACACCAATGGCGGTTGACAAGTGTCATGTTTAAATGTGCTATATGAATACATTTGATTGATTGATTGATTGAAGAAGAAGACTTCTGACATACAGATTTCAGTTATGGCAGTATAATTTCTATCACATTGTGTTATTGTTGTAACAAGCTCTATATCCAATTATCGCATTCCAATAAGCCTACACACACAATGATTTATTTTTAAGTTTATAAGCATGTGAGTCTGATTACATCAGCACCAGCAGGAAAGTATCTGGCTTTACCTGTTTCTGGGAATATCAGGAGAAACGTCATTGTACCCATTCCCTGACCACGATTTATCCCTGATCAGAACAATAAATAATGATGAACTACTACCTGACAAAGACAAGCTGGGTTTTTTACGATACAGTTCAGTCAAGAACACGCACATCTTAGTTTGAGTTGAGCATTCATTGAATATACAATGGTTATATACGGTTAGGTTGGAGTATTTGGATGGTCTCTGCTCTTTTTACTATCTGCCTGGGAGTTATAAATGACTACAACACATGAATGTATATTACATGGCAGGGAGCCCGTAGGTCTTTCAAACCCCACGATAGATCAGGGAGCAGAGCTGTTCCAACCACACGCTGTGAATCTTCCAAAAACAACCCCGCCCGCCCATAAGCGGGGTACACACATAAGGATTTTCAAAATCTTAACCGAAATCTTATCTGAGACAGCCCCCACACATGAAGATACAAAATCTTGGATTGAACAGCCTTGATCGTATTGTGTGTGGTGTGCGCCGATTTCCCCATTTCAGCACCCCACAGACATAAAGATTTTCGTTACGACAGTCTCCAGACTCTCTAGAGTCTCGTTCCCCAAGCCAGAAATCTCGCGTGAACCCATCCTTTTAATATTGCCTTTAAATAACAAAATAATTCAATTAAAATGCTATAATGATTAAAGCACTTTGAGCCGCAACGTTTGCAGGAAAAGCGCTATACAAAGAAAGTTATTATCATTATTATTATTATCTAACGTAGTACCCTGACTGACCTGTACGAGACAACCATGTGCGACAGGGCAAATAAAGTGCAGAATAACGAAAAGAAGAAGTCAGCTCGCTTCTTGATTGGCTACATTCCATCCACGTTAGAGTTGGACTCGCGAGCAGGGTTGCCAGATGGAAATGACATTTTCCACCCTAACCACAGTCTAAAACCGCTAATTCCACCAAACAATCTGGCAACCCTATGATTTCTGGTTGTAAGTATTGAACACATTTAACATTTACGACTGCCGGCCACGCCCATTTTCCGAGCAGGTTGTCGGAAGAGATTGACTCTTAACACACCTCACACCACAGGATTTTGTTATAGGAAAATGTTAAGATTCATCTGATAATCGGGCGTTTCTGTGTTTGTTCGGAAGGGGGAAAATCGGGCCAAAATCGGCCAGAAAATCCTTATGTGTGTTCCCCGCTTTAGTCAAGATAAGCACAATAACACAAAACACTTAATAATTCCCCATTATGTGAACCCCTTAGCCTTTTCAAACAGGCCCAAACCCTTAAAATGTTTAAATCTAAGCTAAAAACCTTCATGTTTTGCACCAGTTATGATTAAACACAAACACTTCTATCAATGTATTTTTTCCATCAACTATTGTCTTTTTAAATGTTTTATCTATTTATTTAACTTTATATTTGCTTTAATTCATTGTCATTTTTATTTTCTTATGCTCCTCTTGCTGTATTTTTAAATAATGTATGTAAAGCACTTTGAATTGCCCCTGTTGTATGAAATGTGCTATACAAATAAACGTGCCTTGCCTACAACCTGGGTGAGATAGACATCACGCCTCGGCTCCAATCCCCGTCCAGAATCGCCCAGGCAATCGTGCCCTCATCGCCCGCATTATTGTCAGCT
>NC_137688.1:1868282-1935782 GCF_963989245.1 Nansenia antarctica | reverse complement strand
CTGTGGAGGAAAAAAAGAAAGAAGACGCAAGTCGGAAGGAAAAGATGACAGTTCCTCCCCCCGTCCTCCCGTCCCCCCGTCCTCCCGTCCCCCCATCCTCCTCCCCCCGTCCCCCCGTCCTCCTCCCCCCGTCCTCCCGTCCCCCCGTCCCCCCGTCCTCCTCCCCCCGTCCCCCCGTCCTCCTCCTCCAGTCCCCCCGTCCTCCTCCTCCCGTCCCCCCGTCCTCCTCCCCCCGTCCCCCCGTCCTCCCGTCCCGAGGTCGCTGGACTGCGGCCGGACAGAGAGGGGCCGTGGCGGGGCTGGCCGGGGGTGCAGGGGTCGGCTTAGCTCAGCTACAATCACACAATGTGACACACAAGGGTTGACCTCATGTTGTTAGGAAACTGGGCTGTTTCCATAGCGATGTGTGTGTGTGTGTGTGTGTGTGTGTGTGTGTGTGTGTGTGTGCGTGTACGTGTGCGAGTGTGTGTGCACATTTATATGTTTCCAAGTGTGTTTAAGAGCGTGAATATGTGTGTGTGTGTGTGTGTGTGTGTGTGTGTGTGTGTGTGTGTGTGTGTGTGTGTGTGTGTGCGTGTGTGTGTGTGAATGTGTGTGTGCCCATTGATATGTTTCCAAGTGTGTTTAAGAGCGTGAATATGTGTGTGTGTGTGTGTGTGTGTGTGTGTGTGTGCCTGTCTGTCTGTCTTTGTGGACTCTGAGCACGGCCAAGAGATTTGGGGCGATCCTTAAAGAGCCCGGCCTGGTGTCCCACTGCTCGTCCATATGTGGGCTCCACAGTCAGATCAACGCCTGACATTTATCTATGGGCCTGGAACCAACGCCAGGGGAAGCACTTCCTGTGGCTTTCTAGCCCATAGAACTGGAATGTATAGAACAGACATCTCCACTGTTAGAGCTGTTTGACAGTCTAGTTAGTTAGGCAGTTGGCCTGGGTCCAACGTTCTTTTTTTAAAGACAGCGCTTTTCGCTACAAAACAAGGGAAAAAAGGGATTTTTTTTTGTCTATACTGTGTTTATACTCTATTCAATTCAAATAAATTACAGTTAATACAGTGGAATTCAAATGAGCATCAGAGCTCCATGACCAGCTCCTTGACCTATTGACCCCCGACCTTTCACCTTTGTTTTGGCACCACTGTAACTCATTGACTGGTTGGCAAAAGGTTTAAACTCCTTTAGTAACCGGTCCCAGTTCTTTTTTCTGGAGTTAACACAACTTCTTGGATACATTATTGCACGGAATGAACATTTTGAGTAAACTTTCGGTTCAACTAATAATGACTCAACTGAAGTTGAACCAACATTCGATTATTTTGCCAACATTTAGGAAAAGCTAAAAGTTGGGCAAACCTGGTCATAAAGTTGATCTTATTACAAAGTAGAGGTTGGAAAAAAAAACTCAAATAGGAAAATAAAATTGGAGCAGTTACTAAATATGTTTGACACATTGAATGTTTTCATCCTTAAAAAAATATATAATTGAATACAGTATTGGGGTGGGGTGGCTAGGGGGCGAGGCTAAGGCTGGGGTTTAGAGTACAGCAGCTTGACTGCTGTACAGCCTCCCTTGTGGGAGGAGCCTAGACTCCTGTACAGCCTCCCTTGTGGGAGGAGCCTAGACTCCTGTACCGCCTCCCTTGTGGGAGGAGCCTAGACTACTGTACCGCCTCCCTTGTGGGAGGAGCCTAGACTCCTGTACAGCCTCCCTTGTGGGAGGAGCCTAGACTGCTGTACAGCCTCCCTTGTGGGAGGAGCCTAGACTCCTGTACAGCCTCCCTTGTGGGAGGAGCCTAGACTACTGTACCGCCTCCCTTGTGGGAGGAGGGCAAACAGGCCGTGACCGGGGTGAGAGGGGTCTTCAATGATGCCTCGCGCCCTCCGCAGCTTTTCCTGAAGGCCCTCGATGGCAGGGAGTTGGGCATCAACTTTCACCAAACGCTGCAGGGCCTTCCGGTCAGAGCAGCTGCCATAACAAACTTTTTTTTTTCCCACAATATTTGTATTATAATTTTTATATACCAACATCAAAGACAAAACAACAAAGACAAATAAAGAGAAACATACAATAACAAAGTTCACAAACATAGACACACAAAACTTGCATTTAATACGTTCTTATCTGGTTGCGAGTGGTGAAACTGTTGACACAGAGTGTGGAGTGTTGTTCCTTATGCTGGCAAGGTATTTTTTTTAAATTTATCCATCAAAATAGTTGAAAAAGATATTCTCATTTGAATATTGGTTAAACCAATATTAAACCAAATAGCTCTGAATCTAAGCACACGCAAAACAGCTGCTAGTAGCTAGCAGCTAAGAACGAAACATTGCTATGAACATCATCAGCATCATAAGCAGAGCCATTTCTCCTCCAAACACGACTCGACATATTGTTGCTGAAAATGTAGATGTTTGTCTCTTCTGACCAGACTATATTCTCACAGTAATCTACAAGCTTCTCCAAATGTTCTGGAGCAAACTTCAAACAAGCTTCAACATGCCTTTTCTTCAATAACAGGGGTGATCGCGAATGGTGACCGTGGCGGTGGAGTACATTGCCTTTTATTGTCTTTGTGGCAGCTGTACCCGCTGCTTCCAGGTCTTTCTGGAGCTCTGCTGGAGTGGTTTGTAAATGTGAAATAACACTACTGTGCAATATGACAACCCTAGTCGTCTATCTGTACAGTATAGTATAGTGGATAGTGTACATAGCCTTTATTTATGTAAACCAGCTCCTTCCCTTCTTGTGATCTTTTTTTTTAAAGTTTTTTTTTTTTTTTTTTCCCTTTCCTAACACCAGGGGAGCCACCCCTCCTTAATTTCGTTGTTTGGTACCTGTACTGTAGCAATGTCAATAAAGACCATTCATTCATTCATTCATTCATTCATTCATTCTTGGCTCTTGGGCGACTCTTCTGACTAACTTTCTGACTGCCTGATCAGAAACCTTGCGAGGACCTCCGGTGCGTGGTCGGTTGATGGGCAAGTGGCCCCAATGGTGCTCATAGGAACATTCAGGAGTTGAGAAATCCGTCGGTAACCAGTGACATCACAATGCTGCTCAACAATCTTGTTGAGAAGGACTTGGGAGAGCTCTCTGCCTCCACCCATCATGAGATGTTTCTTGCAGGAAAGCTTGGTGACAAATGATTTGTTTACTTGCATTCAGAGGAGGGAAACCCTTTTTCAAACAGTGGACGCACCACTTACCCACCAACATGCTAGTCGTCTATCTGTATAGTATAGTACAGTGGATAGTGTACATAGCCTTTATTTATGTAAACCAGCTCCTTCCCTTCTTGTGATTTTTTTAAAAGTTTTTTTTTTTCCCCCTTTCCTAACACCAGGGGAGCCACCCCTCCTAAATTTCGTTGTTTGGTACCTGTACTGTAGCAATGACAATAAAGACCATTCATTCATTCATTCATGCATTCATTCATTCATTCATTCATGCGCTGATTCTAATTAACACAGACAGCAGAACTCATTAGTGGCATGAGCTGATTTTTTCCCTGTGTGATTCCACTTTATTGTACATAGCTTTGTTATGGATTGGAATGTTACAATGTCTTTAGCTGTGTAGTTGTATTGAGTTAATACCAATGTCTGGTCTTAATTGCATGTAATTAGCTTCAATGGAAATATGTTGTATTAAAGATATTTAGTTTATGAGTTCCCCCCACTGTATCTCTTAATTATTGTATTTGTGTGTGTTCAAATGTATTTCTCCTTGGGGATTAATAAAGTATTAGCTATGTCCATATTTGAGTATCTAATTTCAAGGATGAAATGTTAACTGTGTCAGCCGCTTCCATGACATGTAATGATAATGTGTATCTCATAACTTTTTATGTGTCACAAAGCTCATACATTTTACTTTATGACCATGGTAATCATATCCTGATGACCATAAAGTCAAAATATGGTTGTGAATTGTTGTGAATCATTCTCCTCGGTCATAAATCCAATTTGTTTGAGAGTTTCCAAAACACAAGTCATAAACCAAGAGGGAATTAGATCGGTATTGTGATGGTGGGAGAGTATGCTCTGGCCTGGAGGAGAGGATTATGCAAGTACTTGTTGAAGTCATCCTGTATACACATACTCCCCAAATGGAGTAGGGTAGGTAAATCATTCAATCAATCCACAGTGTTATTCATTCTACAGCAAATCTACAAATCAGCAACATCCTCCAGCATACAGCATCCATACATCAAGCTGACTAAATATGAGTGATGTGCAGTTTGTGAATGAATCATTATTTTTGATTCGAAGCATTTACCTTTTCTATAATCTAGTATGTTTCAGAACATGAGTCTTAAGCCCAATGCACACGGCGTGACAACTGTCCCGTTACTTTTGGGTACCCTAATACCCTAAAATGGGGCGGCTTGACGTAGAGCCGCCGTCTAATGATCGCAAGGTTGGCAGATCAGCGGTTTGAGCCCCGGCTGGCCACATGTCGAAGTGTCCTTGGGGCTAGACACTGAACCCAGAATTGCTCCCAGTGAGCGGGCCGGCGCTTTGCATGGTTGCTTGCCGCCATTGGTGTGTGAATATGTGTGTGAATGTGTGAATGAGAGGCCGTTGTAAAGCGCTTTGGATAAAGGTGCTATATAAGTGCAGTCCATTTACCATTTACCCTAAAATAGGGGGACTATGTCTAAAAAGTACTTTCTGAATGGCGAAACCAATATGTACACAAATGCCATCAAATAGCAATTGTTTGGAGTGTAGAGCCAAAAGAAATAAAAAAAAAATTTCGTGGTCCTGTTACTTACGCACTTAGGGCACTGTAGATGTGGCCTTTTTACATGTCCGCTGCTGTATATCCAGGTTAAATCCAGGTGTTTTGAGATCTGATGATACTATGTGTTTCACGTAAGCCAGCCAAAAGTGGTTCCAAACCAACTCCTCCTCTGCATTTGCAGGTGGTCGGGAATGCGGCCAGAGCAGTGGATGACTGAGTCATCCTGTCTCCATGGCGATGATGAGGTGCAACACTATTAGTTACTGAGTTGTTTAGAACCACATCCAAACACCTAGACAATCACCACCATACATACAGGTGTGTAAACAGTCACATCTAAGGCCCTCTCCATCTGGAGTGGTACTCAAACCACCGCGTGGACGTACGATCGTCCAACATTCACCTCTCCTTCCCTTGTTTCAACCCGCGCCTCCCACTCCTACCCCTCCTCCCACCTCAATTACGAATTACAGGGACATTCCCCCTGGAGTAACTGAGGGCTAAGTGCCTTACTCAAGGGCACACTAGTAGTGGTGTGGTTTCAGGCGGGATTTGAACTCACAATCTTCCGATCACAAGTCCAACTCACTATCCACTAGACCACCACTACCCCTACCCACCTCTCCCACCTCTCCCCCTCCTCCCACCTCTACCCCTCCTCCCACCTAGGAGTTGCATTTGCTCACATTACTAGCATCGACTTTGGCACAAGTACTAATAAGACCCTGGAGTACTGATTCCTAGATGATTTGGGCTTGGTTATCAGGTTTCCAAGGTGATATTCACTGTAAAAGCTGTTGTTTTTTTAGGCGGAGACTGAATTTGAGATGTTTTATAATGTTCTAGCTCTATTTGCTCTGACACAGTAACATAGATTTTGATTCTGACACTTCTACAGCCACCCCACAGGTGTTAGCTTTCATTTGATAACAAGATCATTATGAAGGCCCTTGTGATTGTGGAGATATTCTATATTCACTGTGGGCATGTCATTTCGAGCAGAAAACCAGAAAAATGAGGTGGATAAGAATATAAAAAAGAAATAAAGACTTTGATCATAGGAACTGAGTTGATTGTGATATGTTGAATGTAATGACGATTGTTGTAACCAATGACCATTGACAATAAAAATACAATTATTTATGTGTTGCTCCGTGAAGCTCTCAGAACCAGATTTCCAGGGAAGATGTGAATGCTTGGAAGTTTGGATCCTCCTGAAGAGGAAAAAAAAAGCCATAAATCACCAGCTCAGGCAACATTTAAATGGCTCCATGACAATTTCCATACAGATGAACTGTGGTTTTTACAACTTATCTGCTCCTTGCCCGTGGATGAACATTTTCCCAATTATATTTGGGCCCGTCACGCTCAGCCGTGTGCGTCTTTTCCCATTGTGTGCTTTGTGGTGAACTATGAAGTGTGAAGAGTTCATACTAGTGTAGTACAGCATACGTTGATGATATCCTTCAATCTATCAGAGCTCTTTCAGTACAAACAGCTCCAACTATTCACCCCAAACAACCACAACACAACAGGTACCCCAAACAACCCCAAATAACCACAGGTATGTACCAGAAACTACCCCCAAATAACCCTAAACAACTACATACATACCCATGTGAAGCATTTTCTTCTGGATTTTATACAAATAATAAAATAATTACTATGAAGTTAAAGTAGAGATTCTCAAGATTGAGGGTATTTTGGGTACATACTATTGGTCTCACCATTTAGAAATGGCAACACTTTGTTATAAGTAGTCCCCCTATCTCAGGGTACCAACAGCTGAAGGTAGGCTACCTGGTGGGCGGGGCTGGAGCCCAATCAGGAGGATCCAGCACAGCTGTCTGGGTCTACTGATGGAGGTTAAAAGGCTCCAATCCTCCAGTCTCTCTCTCTCTCTCTCTCTCGCTCTCGCTCTCGCTCTCGCTCGCTCTCTCTCTCTCTCTCTCTCTCTCTCTCTCTCTCTCTCTCTCTCTCTCTCTCTCTCTCTCTCTCTCTCTCTCTCTCTCTCTCCACCACCATCATTTATTAATCTGCTATACTATTTCCCACCATACAACACCCTCCACACCACACTTTCCATTGCATTCACTCAATTACACTACTGACATACTGCTTATCATACCTCATCAGATTATTGTATTGTTTGGCCTAAGTTATCTTTATGAAATTATTAATTATATTCCGTTTATATGGTGTGTGTCTCCCTTTCTGTTACGGCCCAAAGCCAGGTCGTAACAGTGGCTACAGTACAGGCCTGGCAGAGCATCACCATGGCTACAGTACAGGCCTGGCAGAGCATCACCATGGTTACAGTACAGGCCTGGCAGAGCATCACCATGGTTACAGTACAGGCCTGGCAGAGCATCCCCATGGCTACAGTACAGGCCTGGCAGAGCATCACCATGGCTACAGTACAGGCCTGGCAGAGCATCACCATGGTTACAGTACAGGCCTGGCAGAGCATCACCAGAGAAGATAGGCCGTGTCTGGTGGGGTCAATGGGTCACAGACTGCAGTCAGTTATTGCATGCAAAGGATTGCCCACCAAATATTAAACATCAGTGTTTAATTTGGACATGTATGAATCTGTCCCATGACCTTTGGTGCCCTAACATCACATGATCTAACATCACATCATCTCAAGTAATCTATACTTTAACCTCATAGTCATTGTTTGACTCCAAATCCAAACTTTTGAAGCATAGAGCCATGGAGCCGAGGAACTTAAGAAGATGCTTCACTATTCCATCACTCACACAGGACACTGTATATAGTATAACGTATATAACGCTGATCAAATATAGGTGTACTGCTGAGGCAAAGCGTTATTTCTTCTTCCTTTGAACATTTCGCAACCGTCCACATGGAGAGAAACTCCACAACACCTTGCCGAGGCTCGGCGGCATGTCTCCTTCTAGAAAGATGTTTCCAAAAGAGTCCGAGTGAACGGAAAATGTGATTGGACGAAGCTGAAAATGTTGGCTACACATTATGGATGTATGTCTTTTTATACCCTGCCCAGATAAACAATGACAGAGTGTTGCTTTAAAAGCCATACGGGACTTCAGACATGCTCTCTCATACTTTCCCTGCATCCTTGTTCCCTGAATAAGCCAGACCGTGCACTCTGTAGCCGTGTATCCCATCATGCACTTGCCCCTGTCCGTCTCAATCATTCATTAGTTATCCTAATGACTCCTGCAGCGCCATTCATTCTCAGTCATATTTTTTGCAATGCTTTTATTATTTCTTTAAAAAAAAAAGTATTTCCAACAAATTCAACACTTTTCTTCCATTTCCTCTCAGGTTGATGACCTCCTGCACCAGTACATTGACTATAGGTTGTTCAAATGACATGTTCCTAGCATGAATTAAAACATTCAGAGAGCACCTTACCTTCAGCCAGGCTTGAGACACCGGTCTTGTCGTTAACAATGTGTCCTGCCTTTTCCTTTACTCCACCTCCACCGCCACCTCCTCTCCGTCTCATGCGACTCCAACAGGACGTTGGCCTAGAACCAAAAGTCAGACCATCTCAAGACTGTAGCTTGTTTGAGATTTCGTTAATTACCAACCTGAATTATGTCAAGGAAGGAAAGGAGGGGTGTGGTGTGTGTAGGAGTGCACTTGGCAGAGTGTGCACTTGGCAGAGTGCGCTAGACAGTGCAGGGGATCAGCAGGATCGCTTGGCAGTGGAGGTAATGTAATCGTGAGGTTATTTTTACGAACAACCCAAAGCCTTGTGATTGACCCAACCTCGGGAGAAACACGAGGGATTCGGCCAATCAAAACACGAGCCAGTGATTATGGAGAGGGAGAAAATAGAGCATATGGATTGTGCAGTATGCTGTATGTGGGAGACGGTCTGCCCCAGACTCTTGGCATTGGTATTTAGGTAGAAATGTGGCAGTTACTGGCACCAGAAGTGTCCTGTGAAAGAGGGGTTTTACCTTCATGATTAATGACAGGATGTCTTCTCGTCAGATGCATCTGTGCATAGCATACTGGCTCTTTAACTTCCTGCCACCAAATAAAACTTTGAGAGAAATGACATTTGACATTTGACGCTCTGAGAGAAAAGTGACACAGTATACATTCGGTTCACAGAAAGGAAAGCGGCTCGATTCATTCGGGAAACCGCGGTCAATCAGTCGTTCTTCTTCTTCATACTGACATTGTCAGGAAACTCAGTGTCCTGGAAAGAACGGAACGTTCTGAACAGGAGGTCACACGGGATCATCTGTCGTACCAGCTGTGTTCGAAGAAACGAAGAAATGTTACTACTACCACGGCCCACATGATTACCGAGGTAAAATGTGCAGAGGAGGTTATCGTGCGTGAGGAGGTCATCTTCTCAAACGAACCGGATGATGGAACGGGTTTCTTCACAGCGCCACCGGCATAACAGACAAGACGGTGCTGTGAATGTTTAGTGTTTACTCAAGACAGGGTCGGTTTGCAGCTTGTGTGAGGTGGAGCGTCGCCATTTGACAAACACTTGATGGTCTAGCTCCCAACGCCTCTCTTACACAAGACAACAACACGTTTCCAGGCTTGATGATGATGATGATGATGATGATGATGCAAACCTGAGCCAGGAGCCCTGCGGAGATGTGATCAGAACTTGGCCTGGGAGATCCTCCAGATGTGTCAAAGGGGACAACACATTTGGTTGTTCTTACAACGAACACACCTTTTTTTTCCGCTCATATGTGATATCCGGTATGTCCTGTGAAGAACATGAAAGGCTGAGCCCCTGTCTTTCCAGGGCGCCCTGCCAGATGATCCTCAGATGTCTGCTCTGACTTTGGGTCCCTTTGGAAACCAGCACAAGCAACGTGTTAGAGACCTAACCCTACCCCTAACCCTATCCCTAACCATAGCATCCTAGCACCTAACCCTAACCCTAGTTTTCCCACATGTACCGTATTCCCACATGTACCGTAACATATATATATATGTATCTGTTCTTGTCATTTTTATTTGTATTACTATCCTCCTTTTTATGTATTTTTTTATGCTATATGTAATACACTTTGAATTGCCCCTGTTGTATGAAATGTGCTATACAAATACACTTGCCTTGCCTTGATTCATTCACCTAATATCTTCTGAGTTCTTCTGAGATTTTCTTACTTAGAATTCTCTTACTTAGAAGAAACCACAGACGGTTAGGTGTGTGTGTGTGTGTGTGTGTGTGTGTGTGTGTGTGTGTGTGTGCGTGTGTGTGTGGGTGGGTGGGACGGGGGCTGCTCACTGACGTAGAGATGGCCTCAAGTGTCTGTCTGTGTGTGTGTGTGTGTGTGTGTGTGTGTGTGTGTGTGTGTGTGTGTGTGCTGTGCCTCAGGACTTTTACATCCTCTGACCCACTCTGTTGCCTCTAACTTATATAAGGAGCTGCTAAATGTTCTACAAGCTCCACCTTTACCAACCACTTCAGATTACTGGTGTTGTGAAGGGTTAGGATCAATTATGTTTACATTAGATGTTGTATCTGTGGCACCCCATTCTTTTTTCTTTTTTTTTGCCTTTATTTAACCAGGGTCGGTCCCATTGAGACACAATGGTCTCTTTTTCAAGGGAAGCCTGGCCAAGACCGCAGCTCAACATCAAGTTTCAACAGCCAAAACAAACAGCACAATCACACAATAAAACAACACCAGATCAACAACCACAAATAGACTAAATACAATTTGATCAGAGCAATAGGATAAAAACAATGGGACTTTCATATAAAATATAAAACAGGAGCAAGAACGATATGAATAAAAAATAGAATAAATAGAATAAAATAATGGGACTTTCATACATGTTGCGCTGGGTAACGCCCAATCTCCACCTACTGCGTTGCGTCACCTCGCCATCGCCGTTGCGTCAACTTCCCGTTGTCCATGCTCCACCTGAGCGTTGCGTCACCGTCAACGTTCTAGCTGCTCCACCGTCATTTGTCACATATAAAAAGATATATTTTTCCACCTCAAGTATCAGCCGTTCGTCATCTGGTTTAGGCAGCTAGCAGTGGTGCATTTTGGGATTGCACTAGCAGATTACCTATTGTACATTACCTATCTTGAGAAAAAAATGACAAAACAATTCTAATTTTCTCTAATACTGTGACTGTCGATGGCATTTGTTCTTATCAAAGTGTTTTTTTATATACAGTATATAGTTTTTTTTTGTACGATGACTGATGTAGCTATAGTTTATTCCCTTACTTAAAACGACTTACTAAAATGTGCTTATATATTATATAGATTTATTTGGGAACCCTAACCCTAAGCCTATTAAAATGTACTTTTTGTAACATCGACTCCATAGACAAAATGAGTTGGACTCGGGGTACCCCCACGCCCCTCGGATTGAGCTGTCACTGGCGCAATCATTGCATAGATTTCCCCTCTTTGAAGCCCCATCCAGACAGTTTATTAACGATACTATAAAAGTGATAGATTACTGCCATATAAAAATGTCACAATCCCACTCAGTCCACCCCATCCTGTTATGGTTGGAATTTGAGCAGTTTATTCGCGCCACGTTTACCGAGCAGCCTATAGAGGCCTTGTTTACAAGGTCTGTCCAAAGACACCCAGGAGCGAGTGGTGCATGCTGGGATTAATTTTAGACCCTGACTGAACACTTTTATTAGGAACACAATACTAACATTGGGTAGGGCCTCCCTTTATTCTCAAAATAGCCTCAGTTCTTTACGGCATTGATTCCAAAAGATGTTGGAAACATTCCTTCTAGTCCACGATGACATGATTGCATCGCACATTTCCTGCAGATTGTTTTCCAGGTGCTCTTTCAAAGCTGTGAATCTCCCCTTCTACCACATCCCAAAGGTGTTCTATTGGATTCAGCTCCGGTGACTGGGGAAGGCCACTGAAGAGCACTGAACTCATTGTCATGTTCATGAAACCAGTTTGAGGCTTTTGCTTTGTGACATGGTGGAAGTAGCCATTAGAAGATGGGTGCATTGCAACAGTACTCAACTAGGCTGTGGCGTTCAGACGATGATTGATTGGTATTAATTAACGGGCCCAACGTACGCCAAGAAAACGATCCCCACACCTACACCACCTGAATGAATGAGAAGGTAATACAGGTGTTCCTAATAAAGTGTATGTTGAATGTATTTCAATAGCAGGTGGATGAAGATCGTGCATTTCTCGTCTTCATTTCATGTTTTTTTTTGCTTGATGATGTACAGCCACTGTCAGGTAACATTACATCAGTAGGTAAATCACACACAAACTAACTAAGGGAGGGTGATAAAGCTGGGCTGTTCATTTCCAGAAATGGTAAAGAGGGGATATCTACTATATATATATACATATGGATATCTACTAAGCATCTTCCGTCAGAGACTGAAGACCCATCTCTTCAGGTTACACCTTAACTGCTCCTCCTGAGACATCCACTGCCCCCCAGCAGTGCGTCTCCTGAAGACACTCGCTTTTCCCCTTTACTGTGTCCCTGTGCTGGTCCTTGGGGTCTTGAGGAGGTTGGTGGCAGCAGAGCGGAGGGTGCGTGAGGAGGTCTGAGGGGTATGGAGGAGTTCCTTGAGGTAGGGGAGTGAATGAGAATGAGAGTACAATTGACATTTTTGGCATTTAGCAGACTCCTTTATCCAAAGCGACTTGCAACAAATACATTTGACTAAGTAAGTGAATCATCTATCCACCAGTCGTAGCAGGAAAACAAAGTACCTTACACCTGTTGGAATGTTCCAAATCAAGCTAATATTGATTGAGCTACACACATAAACCGTCTGAAATCCTCCACGTATCTCAAATATCTTTGTTCATACAGTTAAAAAACATTATCGACAATCGGTATAATTAAACTTTGACCTAACTTAAAAAATGCATGTTTTTCCATGGCTGGGGCCTGGCTAATACAGATTGCCATGCATGTCTGCAGACAGACACACCAACTACAACAATAATCCACCAGCTCCACCCAAGCCTCCGACATTCCTTCATATCATGAGCATCATTAATACTCCCACTGCCGACATGTTTAGGCTCAATCATTAAACACAGAGTGTCTCCTGCTGAGCGCCACGCTCTGCGCTGCACTTTGAATCTAATTCCAGGCATTTTTTCCCCCTGCATACTTCCTCTAATGAGAGGGGAGAGGCCATTATCAGGGTGTCGTCTGCATAAACAAACAGAGCCGGGGAGTATCGTCTCAGTCCCATCACTGCTGATGTAAGCCAAGCTATTTCTGAACTGCAAAAGCAGCTCCCACTATAGTGATGCAGGTCTTTAAGATCGGTCGTACATAAACAAAAAGATGTCGGCAGCATTCCAAATGTTTTCGGTCGTACATAAACAAAAGATGTCGGCCGCATTCCAAACGTTTTCCGCCGGCCGATGTTATTTTTGTAAATTGTTTACCGTTCGGTCTGTCTCTTGGCCCCGGAGACTTGCTCCTCATCAAGTGTTGCCGAAGCAGCAGCCCTAGCCTTCCTTCCTTCAAGAGGTTTCCTTCTCATGCAAGAATTCCAGTAATGGTGTCAGAGCACGCTGTTTGGATCCTTCTCTGCATTCGGCACATATGCGTGCTTGTCTCCCAGGCATGCCTGATGGAGCTACAGCTTCGGAGAGGCTCCCCTCTTGTCTGCGGAGAGGCTGCCTCATGGGTGGGTTCTCTCTCACGCAGGGTTGTAAACTGTAAACTTCAGACGCATCATTACAGGGATGAGGGGCAGAGGTCACGAAGGATGCTCGATGAGCGGCACATTGTCGGACGCGATTAGCTCCGCTCGGATCATGTTCTTGAGCTCTTTATTAACCTTTATTTAACCAGATAGGTCAGTTGAGAACCAATTCTCATTTACAATGACGATCTGGCCAATTGGCAGAACAGAGGCAAGTCTGTACACAAAACACAACACAGTATATACAATATAAAACACAACCCAATATATACAATATAAAACATGAGTGCAATACACGACAAGTATCAAAAACATCTATACATCACAACACAGTATGTAAAAGACAGCAGGGACCAGGGGGAAGTTATCTTAAAAGCAGGTGCAGTGATCCGAAACAACATCTAAAAGTGAGTGTTTAAAGGTGGGTAACGCGATTAGAGTGGTGAGTTTTAGTGTCAACCGCAACGCATTCCAGTCAGTGGGGGCAGCAAACTGAAAAGAATGACGGCCAAAGGAGGTGCGGACCAGAGTGATGCACCTCGTTACACCGGCCCTTAAGGGAATGTTCTCCACACCTACAAGGACGTCATGTCCTGGTCAGGTCAGACCTCAGTGTCTGACAACCATACATCTGCACACGCCAACTGCGCTCCTGGCCGTTGCACAGGAACTGCTGCTGCTTTGGAGCTGCGACCGTCGGTTGTCTCTCACAGCATCACGTGTACCAGACAGGCTACATTTATGGGAGTTTCACTGAGCAGGGGAATGATGGGAAATGGTCAATGGACTGCACAGCAAAGACCTAGGTTCTGGGCCCTGGACAGTCTGGACGGATTGATGGCAGCTGCTGGATTGAAAAATCAGGTGTAGTGCTGAGGCACAAATGTGTACATTTCAAGCCTGCAAACTGCGACACTTTAAATGAATGTGCAATAACACTATGTGCAATATGACAACCCTAGGGTACATAAGGTTGCAGAGAATAGGAAATGTTAGAATAGGTATAGCAAAGCATAGAGTACAGCACAGTGTTTTATCTGTACAGTATAGTATAGTGGATAGTGTACATAGCCTTTATTTATGTAAACCAGCTCCTTTCCCTTCTTTTTTTTTTTTTTTTTTTTTTTTTTTTCTTTCCTAGCACCAGGGGAGCCACCCCTCCCAAATGTCGTTGTTTGGTACCTGTACTATAGCAATGACAATAAAGACCATTCATTCATCCATTCATTCATTATATAGCGCCTTTTTTGCTGCTCCAAAGCGCTTTACAACGGCCTCTCATTCACCCATTCACACACACATTCACACACCAATGCCGGCAAGCTGCCATGCAAGCTTTTGGGGTTCAGTGTCTTGCCCAAGGACACTTCGACATGTGGCCAGCCGGGGCTCGAACCGCTGATCTGCCAACCATTAGACACCAACTCTACCTCCTGCGCCACAGCCGCCCCTGATGATGATGATGATGATGATGATGATGATGATGACTCATCATTCATCATCATCCCACATCAGGATATACATCAGGTATTAAGCTATTTTGCAGTTTTTCTGTGTAGGAGGCAGGCTAATTTACAAGAGGCGCCATCTAGTGGTCGTTGTGTGTCAGTAGCAGCTTCCCATTGTAAAGACTATGGACATCTGACCCCCGAGGGCGCGCTAAGAGTAGGTGAACATGGCGCGGCTGTCCTAGTGTTAAAGCTTCATTTGATTCACTCTATTTGACCTTTCTTGCTCTAATTCAGCACAAACTCAACAGTTCTTTGCACGTAGTGATATTTACATTGGAGTCCGATTGTCAATATTAGATATCCTTTGATTCGAACAAAATATAGCCAAAAGTCTCTGCCAAACCTTCATGTGAAAACTGATATCATTATAATTGCTCTACAGTAGCACATTGATTCAGAAAGATAGAGTAGCTCAGCCAACAGCCTTCAGAGAGATAGAGTGTGAGTGTGTGTGTGAGTGTGTGTGTGTGCGTGCGTGCGTGTGTAGCATATGTATGCTAAAGTTCTGTTACCGGTCCGGTTACATGTGCGTGCACGCGCGCGTGTGTGTGTGTCTGTACAGAACATGTCCACACATTGCTTTATATAGCTTACCTGTAAACACAGGTGAAGAGGGTAGCGTGAGCCCCTGTAGGACACGGTTAGACGTACACACACGTCCTCTCCTCTCCCGTGTCTCTGCCGCCCCGCACCCCGCCCCACCAGCCCCCCCCCGCTGGGATCGCTGTCACAACAGTGGAACATTTCTCATTCATAATGTAAGTGTTTCCCTGCCTCCCATTCAAAATTCATGGCTAAAGAAACATAAAGCAACGCCTATGACACCTTGTTTTGTTCAGGTGTCGTTCAGGCCGCCAAAGGTCAAGCATCATTAATTGAGGGACAGTTCCATGCTGATTGGCCGGTCTTGGGTGTCTTACTTTTTTACGTAAGATGTCAATGAGACAGAGTCTCCAGTAACAGTTACACCCAAGGCCTGGGCATACTCACGGTCACACTATCAGTCACGTCAACTCACATGTCCAGTTCAGCCCAGGGTAGGTGTGTGAGGGGGAGCGGGAATCATCCGTTTAACGGGAATCATTAAACTCTTAGGCTTCATGCCAGCTTTGGCTAATTTCCACCTAAAAAAACACACCCAAAATAAACAGTTTATAACATGATCAATATGAGGATTAGATGCAAAAGTAGGATGCAGTTTGATAGGTTTTCGTGGTGCCTTCATGTTTAGTGTGGACACATAATTAGATGATCACACAGTCCTTGCTTTTGAACACGTCACAAAACGTACGTTTGTTGTACAAGCCGTGTACCACTAACCCAGTAGCCTGAAGCAGGACGGCAGACGATACAGTGAATCAATTCACAAATGATGAAGTATTTAGTGATCTTAAAACTGTTTTGTTATATTGAGTGGGCTCTTCAACCCTTAAACTTTCATAATCTGATAACAATTTTATTATTTTATTTAAAGAAGATTTTTTGGGTCATTTACGCGTCTTGAGTATAACCGACTTTTAACCAACTTCTTCACCAGACTGTGTCACGTTTGGGTCGTACTGTGGGCTGTGTTCAGATGTATGAGGATGCACAATGATATTTACCAGAGAGGGGGTGCAGTTTACTAGTCAGCATGAATATGTCTGTATGTCTGTATTATATTATATCTGCAAAACTGAATATGTCACATGAATCATAATTCCATGGTGTGTATCAACGTCACTGCCTGTACCACAGCTATGCTCGCTGTGGCCTGTGTGACCGCCCTAGTGGCCTCTGGTCCCTGCACGGCACGACATGGGACAGAGACTGTCCAACAGAGACTGTCCAGACGTTACAGTTTATACTTTCTATTTTCCTTTGCTACCGTACATGAGACTCGGCCACTAGGCCAGCGATTCCCAACCTATGGGCCGCGGCCCTCTGGTGGACCGCGAGGGTACTGCAAGTCATGGGCAAAAAAAAGAAAAAACGTTTTTTTTTTTACGTTTTAATTAAAAAATATATTCATGGTACTGTATTATTTTCTTTAAGACCTTTAAAAATGCATCATCAGTATGATGATGACGATCATATGAAATATAGAATAGAATAGACTTTATTGTCGTTGTACAGTTGCCTATACAATGAAATTGTAGTGGTTCTTCTGAAGGTGCAAAAAACAGAAAACATATTCACATATTCACAAACATATACACATATAACATATCACATATATTACACACTAGACCAGGGGTCTTCAAATATCCAATAAGAATAAGAGAATAATGATGAGACACACCCAAAAAATTCCGTAAAATGCCTGTGTGGGCCACAAATACTTAAAGAGATTTTTACGTGGGCCTTCAGTCCAAAAAGGTTGGGAACCGCTGCACTAGGCTATATACATATTAAGTAAGTAAGTAAGTAAAACGTTATTTATATAGCACCCTTCCCAGCACGGATGCACAGGATGCTTTACATGTACAAGAATAAAGAAAATATGGAAGTGCAACATTTTGGAACATCAATGATTAAAAAACACAAAGGCGACAACATAAACAGAACATAAACAGGAACAATAAGAAGGCTAAAGGTGACTGCCGGCCTGTCTGAACAGATGTGTCTTTAGTTTGCGTTTAAATATTAGTTCTGAGGGAGCGGGTCACAGGTTAGGGGGGAGGGCATCCAGAGTCTTGGGGCCGTCACCTCAAACGCTCTGTCCCCTTTAGTTCTAAGTCTGGTCCTGGGTACGACCAGCAGCTCCTGGTCGGAGGACCTCAGTGACCGGGTGGATGAGTAGGGGTGGATAAGTAAGGGGTGGATGAGTAGGGGGGGATGAGTAAGGGGTGGATGAGTAGGGGTGGATGAGTAGGGGGGGATGAGTAGGGGGGGATGAGTAGGGTGAGTAGAAGTGGATGAGGAGGGGTGGATGAGGAGGGGGGGATGAGTAGGGGTGGATGAGTAGGGGTGGATGAGTAGGGGGGGATGAGTAGGGGGGGATGAGTAGAAGTGGATGAGTAGGGGTGGATGAGTAAGGGGTGGATGAGTAGGGTGGATGAGGAGGGGTGGATGAGTAGGGGTGGATGAGTAGGGTGGATGAGTAGGGGGGGATGAGTAGGGGGGGATGAGTAAGGGGTGGATGAGTAGGGGGGGATGAGTAGGGTGGATGAGTAGGGTGGATGAGTAGGGGGGGATGAGTAGGGTGGATGAGTAGGGTGGATGAGTAGGGTGGATGAGTAGGGGTGGATGAGTAGGGTGGATGAGTAGGGGTGGATGAGTAGGGTGGATGAGTAGGGTGGATGAGGAGGGGTGGATGAGTAGGGTGGATGAGTAGGGGGGGATTAGTAGGGGTGGATGAGTAGGGGGGGATGAGTAGGGGTGGATGAGTAGGGGGGGATTAGTAGGGGTGGATGAGTAGGGATGGATGAGTAGAGGTGGATGAGTAGGGTGGATGAGTAGGGTGGATGAGTAGGGGTGGATGAGGAGGGGTGGATGAGTAGGGGTGGATGAGTAGGGATGGATGAGTAGGGGTGGATGAGTAGGGGTGGATGAGGAGGGGGGGATGAGGAGGGGTGGATGAGGAGGGGTGGATGAGTAGGGGGGGATGAGTAGGGGTGGATGAGTAGGGGTGGATGAGTAGGGTGGATGAGTAAGGGGTGGATGAGTAGGGGTGGATGAGGAGGGGTGGATGAGTAGGGGTGGATGAGTAGGGGGTGGATGAGGAGGGGTGGATGAGGAGGGGTGGATGAGTAAGGGGTGGATGAGTAAGGGGTGGATGAGTAGGGGTGGATGAGTAAGGGGTGGATGAGTAGGGGTGGATGAGTAGGGGGTGGATGAGTAGGGGTGGATGAGTAGGGGGATGAGGAGGGGTGGATGAGTAGTCGGGGATGAGTAGGGGTGGATGAGTAGGGGTGGATGAGTAGGGTGGATGAGGAGGGGTGGATGAGTAGGGGTGGATGAGGAGGGGTGGATGAGTAGGGGTGGATGAGTAGGGTGGATGAGGAGGGGTGGATGAGGAGGGGTGGATGAGTAAGGGTGGATGAGGAGGGGTGGATGAGTAAGGGGTGGATGAGTAGGGGTGGATTAGTAGGGATGGATGAGTAGGGATGGATGAGTAGGGGTGGATGAGTAGGGGGGGATGAGTAAGGGGTGGATGAGTAAGGGGTGGATGAGTAGGGATGGATGAGTAGGGGTGGATGAGTAGGGGGGGATGAGTAAGGGGTGGATGAGTAAGGGGTGGATGAGTAAGGGTGGATGAGTAGGGATGGATGAGTAGGGGTGGATGAGTAGGGGGGTGGATGAGTAGGGGTGGATTAGTAAGGGGTGGATGAGTAGGGGTGGATGAGGAGGGGTGGATGAGGAGGGGTGGATGAGTAGGGGGGGATGAGTAGGGGTGGATTAGTAAGGGGTGGATGAGTAAGGGTGGATGAGTAGGGATGGATGAGTAGGGGTGGATGAGTAGGGGGGTGGATGAGTAGGGGTGGATTAGTAAGGGGTGGATGAGTAGGGGTGGATGAGGAGGGGTGGATGAGGAGGGGTGGATGAGTAGGGGGGGATGAGTAGGGGTGGATTAGTAAGGGGTGGATGAGTAGGGGTGGATGAGGAGGGGTGGATGAGGAGGGGTGGATGAGTAGGGGTGGATGAGTAAGGGGTGGATGAGTAAGGGGTGGATGAGTAGGGGTGGATGAGGAGGGGTGGATGAGGAGGGGTGGATGAGGAGGGGTGGATGAGTAGGGGTGGATGAGTAGGGGTGGATGAGTAAGGGGTGGATGAGGTCCGAGATGTAGGCGGGGGCTTGTGACAGTCTTTATAACACATCACAGACAGACAGACAGTCTTTATAACACATCACAGACAGACAGTCCTTATAACACATCACAGACAGACAGACAGACAGACAGTCTTTATAACACATCAGACAGACAGACAGTCTTTGACTGACAAATGGGTAGTCATAACAAACAATGTGAGTTCATGAGATGGTCACAGCATAACAGGCCGTCATTTGGGTTGGCTGGAAGGTCACTGGTTTAAAAATAGCTAGTGTAGCTACTCATTTGCACGTTCCATGACACCTCTGTAGTTTAGCTGTTGACATATTCTGCAGAGGGTATTCTCCTGCACGTTCACCTCTATCTCCTGGACAGTGGCGGACTCAGGCTGTTTGATGGGACCCCATCAGTGTACATGGTCAAGTTTAGACCATTGGAAGGGCACCAATAGGGCACGTCCTCTAATTTTCGCCACTCAAAAGGGCATTTTTTTACACTCAAAAGGGCACTTAAGACAGACGTTTTTCAACCGTGGGGGCACCAGGAGGGGCGGTCGCCCCCCCTGCCCCCCTCCTGAGTCCGCCAGCTCTCCTGGACAATGTTCCTGATCTGTGGGACAGTGGGACAGTTGTTTTTGGTTTGTTCTTAATTATGGTGAGCATCCTTCATCCTCGACTGAAGAAGTCTTCCATGGCCAACCAGCCTGCTCACCAGTGCATTTTCTTCTTTTGAATGACGTTCCAAACTGTTGATATTTGGTAGGTTTAACAATAGAAGAGCTGTGAGGGGTCACGGTGACCCCTGTGAGTAAAAAACAATGTCTATATTTGCACTCTATCAAATTTCAGGACCCTTCCTTTCATGACTTTCCCTAGATATGTGCGTTCTACCACCCAGTATCCTTACATTTTCAAAATCACTTCAGGATAAGCTAGTATAAAGCTGTTTTGCAGTTCTTCTGTGTAGGAGGCAGGGTAAAAAAAGAAGCGCCCTCTAGTGATCTCTCTGTAAATAGCAGATTCACATTCTAAAAAGGGGGTCTATTTGACCCCCAAGGCGGCTGTACTAGTAGGTAAAATAGGCACGTCTGTTGTCGTGTTAAGGTTTTTTATGTTTCTGATTGGGGTTTTTTTCTTATGATATTTCAGCCTCGTAATGGCTGCCCTGACTTTCATCAATGTCTCTTTGGTCCTCAGTATCTGACAGACACCAAAGAACAAATGCAAATGCCTAGAAGGAATACTAGACAGAGCCTTTTGCCATGAGTCGTTCGTGAATCATGATACGCAACAAAAGGGGAGCATGTGGATCAAATTGGAGCCAGCCAGTATTGTACTGAGCTGCAGAGTTTAAACACACTGTACGGGAAATGTGTTTTGTTTGTCACCCCGATGCTCGTATTCTGCAAGAGGCACACAATGTCTTGTCAATGTTTGAAGAAGTGTGTTCTCTTCCCACACAGTACTTTTGTTGCCAGCCAAAGTGTCGTCGTCCCACCCCCTGCCCCCACCCATGTATATTATACTGCTTTTCACACTAGTATTCATTCAGAGCTTTAATTATAAATCGAAGTCATGCAGAACGAAGAAGAAGAAGAAGAAAACCAAACAAAGGAGGTGTCTCATACTTCACTTATTCCTCCTCTCACATTTTCTCTCCGCCAAATTAACTCAAAACCACATCCTCTTCCCCCCGCCACCAATTTCCTTCCCGTCGGTCATAGCAGCTTTCACTGCACAACAGTAGGTCATTTAATTGTTCCAATATTCTCCACCGCAGAAGACTAGCAAGAGACACGGACAATTCATGTAAAAGCCAGTCCTAACCACAAGTTGACCTTTGAACTGCGACCATGGGCGTCAATGTGGGTGTGCCTGGGGTGGTAGCATGCCAGTGTCGATGCCAACGATCGGAGCGACTAGCAGCAGCTCTGCCTGCCTGTCACATCTTGGACGTCTTCCAGGGTGGCACTGTGAAAAATGCTGACGCCATCTTGTCTCTTGTCTGTTTCTACTCATGGTTTACAGACTGTCGTGTTATGCGACGGCAACTATGCATGTCTCTATGAAGCTGATTCAATACAAACATCACGTTAAATTAGATATTTTTTGAATTCAAGACCATACCTCAGAATCTGACCTGTGCACTGACACTTCACACTCTGTTACTGTATGTCTGCTGCAGTAGCTGTGTTGGGCTGCTGTGCTTTAAACACTTCAGCACTGGGCCGGTTGTTTAGGATTCACACCTCAACCTCAACCAGTCTGATTACTCTTCAGAGACGTAATACTGCAGGCCAGCTCAACGGTGGTCTACCTCTATGGTGGTCTACCTCAATGGAGGTCTACTTCAATGAATGAATGAATGAATGAATGAATGAATGAATGAATGAATGAATGAATGAATGAATGAATGGACTTTATTGTCATTGCTACAGTACAGGTACCAAACAACGAAATTTAGGAGGGGTGGCTCCCCTGGTGTTAGGAAAGGGGAAAAAAAAAAACACTTTTAAAAAAAATCACAAGAAGGGAAGGAGCTGGTTTACATAAATAAAGGCTATGTACACTATCCACTGTACTATACTGTACAGACAGACGACTAGGGTTGTCATATTGCACAATAGTATTATTTCACATTTATTTAAAGTGTCACAGTTTGCAGGCTTGAAATGTACATGTTTGTGCCTCAGCACTACACCACTACAATGGTGGGACACCTCAATGGTGGTCTACCTCAATGGTGGTCTACCTCAATGGTGGTCTACCTCAATGGTGGTCTACTTCAATGGTGGTCTACCTCAATGGGGGTCTACCTCAATGGTGGTCTACCTCAATGGGGGTCTACCTCAATGGTGGTCTACCTCAATGGTGGTCTACTTCAATGGTGGTCTACTTCAATGGTGGTGTACCTCAATGGGGGTTTACCTCAATGGGGGTCTACCTCAATGGTGGTCTACCTCAATGGGGGTTTACCTCAATGGGGGTCTACCTCATTGGGGGTCTACCTCAATGGTGGTCTACCTTAATGGTGGTCTACCTCAATGGTAGTCTACCATTCCACAATGTACCAAGAGGGATGAGGGAAGATGTTATTGATTGAAGCAGTGAACTGTATCTGGGTCTTCAATACTGTATCTGGGAAAAAGTTGAAACACGCACATCCAATCAGGCGCAACACAGTAGAACTGGAAAAAACATTCACATTTTTTTTAAGTAAGTCTAAGAAAAATAGACAACAATGGGAAGTATGAAAACAAAATGATCACACACCCATTCCTGCTCTCACACGCCCGTCGCCCACCCACTCATCTCTCTCTCTCTCTCTCTCTCTCTCTCTCTCTCTCTCTCTCTCTCACACACACACACACACACACACACAAACATGCACATGCACAACTACCCGTCAATACGTCTCCCTTCGCACAGCACACCCATCTTTGATCAAATACACACCAGCAGATTGCATCTGTGATACATGTGGGAAAACTAGGGTTAGGGTTAGGTGCTACGTCGACTTGGTACCCTAACCCTAATTTTCCCACATGTACCGTATTCCCACATGTACCGTAACATATATATATATATATATATATATAAATATAGAGAGAGAGAGATTTTTGGGTTTTATTTATTTTTTGATCTTAATCTGTTGAAGCAGCAGTTTGTTAAAGGAGCAGAATATGCCTTCTAGGTAGTAATTATAAACACTATTAGACAAGGGTGTTGGCAAAAGACGAATGAGGCCTTCGAGACATAATCAACATCCACTCAGACCTGAATTGCAGGTTGATTTTCCATTTAATCAAATGTATATCAGAAAGCATAACATTATCTCCTATGTATTAACACCTTTGTCTTGCAGCTGGGGCGGTGTTAGCTAGACCATGGGTGTAAGTGTTAGCTCGACCATGGGTGTAAGTGTTAGCTAGATCATGGGTGTCATTTATGGACAGGCCTTGAACACGTGGATAGATGTGCACACACTTGTTCATAACAGTTTCCCCTCCTGCCTCTGTGTACAAAATGTTATTGAGCGTTTGAGGGAAACAGGCCTTTTGTGTACACAGAAAAAGTCTTAGATCTTTGATTTAAACTCGTGAAAAATTTGAGCAAAAACAAAAGTTGTTGAAGCATGTCAAGCATGTCATTATGGAACCAGAGTCAGACAGTAACTGGGTTCTTCATAGTCGTAACTTAGCTGGGTTACCAGAACTCATGTGTTGAGAATTAAGATAATATGCAGATCTAGCTGTTCTGATCATAGTGGTACATCTGTTTCGCAGCTGCCGGAACAAAATCCAGTGGAAAGCAGCCCCAGTTTATCTAGCTTCTGCCCATGCAGAATGTCTCTGTAATGACCTCATAATGACCTCATAGAGCTCTCAGTAATGACCTCATAGAGCTCTCTCTGTAATGACCTCATAATGACCTCATAGAGCTCTCAGTTATGACCTCATAGAGCTTTCTATGACCCTATTGATGTCTTTAAATCAAATGTCTATCTTCATATTTTGGTTTTTTATTATCAGAAAGTAGTCCAGTCTTCACACCCTTGGTGTTGTATGTGTATGTCTGGGTTGGTGGTGGTGGTGGTGGTGTATGTCTGGATTGGTGGTGGTGGTGGTGTATGTCTGGGGTGGTGGTGGTGGTGGTGGTGGTGGTGTATGTCTGGGGTGGTGGTGGTGTATGTCTGGGGTGGTGGTGGTGGTGGTGTATGTCTGGGGTGGTGGTGGTGTATGTCTGGGGTGGTGGTGGTGGTGGTGGTGTATGTCTGGGGTGGTGGTGGTGGTGGTGTATGTCTGGGGTGGTGGTGGTGGTGGTCTATGTCTGGGGTGGTGGTGGTGTATGTCTGGGGTGGTGGTGGTGGTGGTGGTGTATGTCTGGGGTGGTGGTGGTGGTGGTGTATGTCTGGGGTGGTGGTGGTGTATGTCTGGGGTGGTGGTGGTGGTGGTGTATGTCTGGGGTGGTGGTGGTGGTGGTGGTGTATGTCTGGGGTGGTGGTGGTGGTGGTGGTGTATGTCTGGGGTGGTGGTGGTGTATGTCTGGGGTGGTGGTGGTGGTGGTGTATGTCTGGGGTGGTGGTGGTGTATGTCTGGGGTGGTGGTGGTGGTGGTGGTGTATGTCTGGGGTGGTGGTGGTGGTGGTGGTGTATGTCTGGGGTGGTGGTGGTGGTGGTGTATGTCTGGGGTGGTGGTGGTGGTGGTGTATGTCTGGGGTGGTGGTGGTGGTGGTGGTGTATGTCTGGGGTGGTGGTGGTGGTGGTGGTGTATGTCTGGGGTGGTGGTGGTGTATGTCTGGGTTGGTGGTGGTGGTGGTGGTGGTGTATGTCTGGGGTGGTGGTGGTGGTGGTGTATGTCTGGGGTGGTGGTGGTGGTGGTGTATGTCTGGGGTGGTGGTGGTGGTGGTGTATGTTTGTGGTGGTGGTGGTGGTGTATGTCTGGGGTGGTGGTGGTGGTGTATGTCTGGGGTGGTGGTGGTGGTGGTGGTCTATCTCTGGGGTGGTGGTGGTGGTGGTGGTGTACGTCTGTGGTGGTGGTGGTGGTGGTGGTGGTGTATGTCTGGGGTGGTGGTGGTGGTGTATGTCTGGGGTGGTGGTGGTGGTGGTGTATGTCTGGGGTGGTGGTGGTGGTGGTGTATGTCTGGGGTGGTGGTGGTGGTGGTGGTGTATGTCTGGGGTGGTGGTGGTGGTGGTGGTGTATGTCTGGGGTGGTGGTGGTGTATGTTTGTGGTGGTGGTGGTGGTGGTGTATGTCTGGGTTGGTGGTGGTGGTGGTGGTGTATGTCTGGGTGGTGGTGGTGGTGGTGGTGTATGTCTGGGTGGTGGTGGTGGTGGTGGTGGTGGTGTATGTCTGGGTGGTGGTGGTGGTGGTGGTGTATGTTTGTGGTGGTGGTGGTGGTGGTGTATGTCTGGGTTGGTGGTGGTGGTGGTGGTGTATGTCTGGGTGGTGGTGGTGGTGGTGGTGTATGTCTGGGTGGTGGTGGTGGTGGTGGTGGTGGTGTATGTCTGGGTGGTGGTGGTGGTGGTGGTGTATGTCTGGGCTGGTGGTGTGGGTGGTGTATGCCTGGGTTGGTGGAGCTGGTGCTGGGGGCAAGCAACTCTGAACCGACAACAACTTGTTTTGGAACGATTCCCAGTTAATCTCCAGGCTGACAGCTGCTGTCATCCCCCAGTCCACATCGCACCAGCACCTCTGAGACAGGTCGACCGATGCCCGAAGGATAGGACCGGATTACCATTAGTCAGGCTTTCCGCTTAGGAGACGCCTTCAACCACACACGGCACACAAACAGTACTGGCAGCAGTGCAGTGTACCTCCATATGTTTTTTTGTTGTGCCTGACGGAAAAGTAGCCCCTATGCTAAGGTTTGATATTTTCTGTTTTTTGACATTGTCCCTGCTCTTCCAGAAATAAGACAGCTGATTCATTGCAGTACATTACGTCTGGGTATTTGAGAATGAGAATGCCTCCACGTTCATGTATTTCTTTTTTAGGGTTAGGCTAACCCTAACCCAAAACATTTGGTGAGACTTTTTTGTACAGAGACACCAGCTGCGTACCATAATACTTGTAAATAGTTGGGGGCCTTAGGGATATTTTTGTGGAAATTTGTGCAAAGGCACCAAATTTGGCTCAGAGTACGTATGCTCTAACGATTTAGCCAGGGCGCCCAAGCCAACGACCACCGGCGTCGCCATGGCGGCCAAATCAATATGGCCGCCCTCCGAAAAAAGGTTTTGGCTATAACTTTTGAACCGAATGAACTAGATGTACAGACCTGGCGTCTATTTTATGTTTTTTGACTATTAGAAACACATTGCTTATATTTATGATTGGGTGTGTCTGGACCACTAATTTGATTAGAATTTCAACAATATCATTATATCAGAATCATAATTAGACACGTCTATTGCCAGGAAATATTTATATCGTCAAATAAACTATAGGATCTAAATAAACTCAACAACAAATGGTTGCCAGGCGATACAACAACAACAACAACAAAAGCAAAACATGACAGAACAACAATAAATATTGCACAATACACATACAGAATCATACCCCACATTAGCACAAAACAACAACCTACATACCACATAAAAGTGCTAAGTCTATAGATAGAAGTGAGCAGTACTTATATCCATGGGAGGGGGGGGGGGGTGGATGTGCTCAGTCCTTTTTATATACCAGGGTGAGTGCCTGTAGATAGAAGCTGTTGAGGTGACGATGTTGATACATCATTATCACACGACCAGATTACTCATTGTCGTCTCGACCCTCATCGTTGGTTACCGGCACCCTCGCATCCACATCATTGAGGTGCAATGGACTCCAGCTTTACAGCATTTGCAGCGCCCTCTACATGACGTTCTGCAGCTGCAGTGGAGGAGAATGGTGCAGGCGTTACTGGCGTCTGTAAGATGAGTGTGCTGTACGAGTCTGACAGATGGGTCTTGAGTCTGGTCTTGGATGCGTTGAAAGTATCAGAGCATCGGACGGCTGGAGGAAGGGTGTTCCACAGCTTGGGTGCAGCAGCAGAAACGGTTTGCGTGGCCAAACGTGAGTCGTCTAGCGCGGGGTATGACGAGGAGGTCAGAGGTCAGTGTCGGAGGACCGGAGACCACATGCAGGCGTGTAGGGGTGAAGTAAATGGTAAATGGACTGCACTTATATAGCGCCTTTTTTGCTGCTCCAAAGCGCTTTACAAAGGCCTCTCATTCACCCATTCACACACACATTCACACACCAATGGCGACAAGTTACCATGCAAGGTGCCGGCCCGCTCACTGGGAGACATTTTTGGGTTCAGTGTCTTGCCCAAGGACACTTCGACATGTGGCCAGCCGGGGCTCGAACCGCCGATCTGCCAACCTTGTGATCATTAGGCGGCGACTCTACCTCCTGCACCACAGGCGCCCCATAGTAGGCAAGGCCAGGCCTTAAAGCTGAGGAGGAAAGGCACATAGCGAAGTGAAAGACAAGAAGCAATTTTGTGTACACTTTTTCTTTTATGTTATGAAGCATTTGCATTTTTACGTTTTTTTTACAGTACAGTCACACCGATTATGTCTGTCAATGTTATATTCATTATGTAAGCTCTTTAAAACACAATACTCAAGTGCTGACTAACAACTAGTTCATTGTGTTCTGCACGGTATTGACCTGATTCAACGATGACACTGTTACACAACAAATGGAGACTCCAGACGTCACGAGGGCCCGTGGCTTCTAATCACAATGGGAGAGAGTGAGTTCCCATCTGACACAGAATGCAGTTGATGCTCTGTTTTTCAAGTCAGCAAAAGCCAATATATAAATAGCAGCAGCTCCATGACCCTTGGCCAAGACAGGGCCTGGCAGACTTCCCAAAGCACAAAACACGGAGTGTGAGTGCTCGACCTGGGGAGGAAAGGACAACATAGGAGGTATGTTGTGCTTCAATGCTGTGCCAATGGAACAGAGTTGGGTTCTAAAAATACCCCCCCCCCCCCCCCCCTCGCCAGCACACTTGCGTTCCCAACATGCAATCGCCTTTGCCCTGGAAAGACCCAAATCCTTGACCGCAATTACATGAAAATTACTCTTTATTTTTTCTTTGCCTTCATAATTTCCAGTCAACTTCTAATTCCACAGTTTGTGTGTGTCAGCATCGAGCGAGGCAGAGGAGGAAATGGGTTACGCCTCGTGCTATTTTGAGACTACAGTATTCCAGGTAGGCTTCCAAACTTTGCTTACTCTACCATGCCAAACATTTACCAAAAGTCTTTGCACGCGACACCTGTGACCAAGTCATGCCAACCTATTCGCTTAAACCAAACACAGACATTTCATGTGTATAACCTCAAATACAGCGCCCTCCATAAGTATTGGAAAGAGGAAGCATTTTTGTTTTCTTTTCGCTGTATCCTCCAACAGTTTGAATTTGAAATAAAACAATGAATGAAAATGAAAAGATCACATAATGATTACAAATCCAAATGAAGCACTTACCCACCAGACACACTAGGTATATTCTCTGGTGATGCTTTGCCAGACCTGTAGCTACTGCAGCCATGTTCCGTTGGTATTAAGTATTAAGTCTTCAGCAAATGAAATGCATGTTCAATCGGATTTAAATCTGAAGATTGACTTGGCCACTCTAGAACTTTCCATGTTTTGAGCCGCCTGACAAACCTACCGGCTATGGCAGCAGGTTGGGGTCACTGTCTTGCTGTGTGATTAATTGACGTCCAATGGGATTGGAAGCATTATTTTGCTCGTACTTCAGCCAAACAAGATGTTTCTGTCCACTTCAGAATCCATTCTGCTACTGCTGTAGTGGTCACAGTCGTAGTTACATCATCAACGAAGACGAGTAAGCCAGTTCCAGTGGCAGCCACACTGTACAAGGCCCAAGCCATGACATTCCCTCCACCATTATTTCACAGAAGAGGTTGTTTACCAGGGACTTTGGGGCAGTTCCTTTTTTTTTCTCTACACTTTATAACTCCGGTACATGTTAACAATAGTCTCATCTGTCCACAATACCTTTTTTCTTACCAAACATCTGCAAGCTCTTTTAAAGGTATTCTTTTCTTAGCAAAACTTATCTGGCCATCCGGTTTCTGTTGCTAACTAGCGGTTTACACTTTGCAGGGGTAGCCTCCGTAGTTCTGCTGGTGGAGTGTTCTGCGGATGTCAGTTTCTGGCACATCCAGGCCTGGGGGTGTTCCTGGTCTGTGGGACGGCCGTTTGGCGGTTTTCTTAATTACGGTGAGCTGTCTTCCTACTGGAGAAGGCCTGCTTGTCTTACCAGGCAATTTGGCGATTTCTGAGCTCACCAGTGTTTTGGTTCTTAGGGATGATATTCACATCTGTTGTTCTTGGCAAGCCTTGTGTTTTGGATATGTTTCTGTCTGCTATCTCAGCCCAACAATGGCTTCCTTGACTTGACAGTCTTCAAGTTGAACAGAATACCAATGTATAACAAGGGCTGTCATTTCCCAAAAAAAAAAGTGAAATCAATCTGAACAAAGAAAACATTGAATTAAAGCTGAGAATCTGTACTTTAACGTCACAGTGCTTCAAACTGTTGAAAGTACACAGCTGAACGAAGACAAACTGGTGAAAGTACACAGCTGAACGAAGACAAAACGCTTCCTCTTTTCCAATACTTATGGTGGGGCGCTTTATACAACTGTCGTGCAGCACTACTTTTAAGTGGTCAAAAACTTTAGAAAACATCATTTGTTTTTCCATAAACATACATGATGGTGTGTGTCTTGTACAAAAAGCTCTTTCCAGCATGAATTATGCTAGGTTTGTTTACTTGTTGTATGTTTTAGTTTATATTATTGTGATATGTCATATGTTATTTTATATATGGGTTTTTCCATTGCTTTGAAGAGTATTAACGACTACATTTTTTAAAAGGACGTTGTTTCGTTTCTAGTCAGAGTCTGGACAGAGCTGGGTAGAGCAACAACAGCCCACCGCCATGAGAGATCCTCGGGACGCCGGGATGACGGAGTGCCAACACAGGTGGTTCGCATTTAGAGACAAGTCTATATTTAGGCTGACAAAACACAATCCATGTGTTTTCTCTAGTCGAACAAAGAGACCTGTCCAGAGCCAAGCTGCCTCCTCTCTTCTGGGATCCCCGGAGAGCGACGTTGCCTAACCAGCCAGCTGGGCACCACAGATATCACTCAATATGTCCTAAGTGGATCTGGGACAATTTCGACGACGAGGATTGATAGGCAAGCGACATGAGCTTGATCTCTAGGATTTCAGAAAGTAGGAGGAGGAGGAGGAGGAGGGCGAGAGCGAGAGCGGCCTTTTCTTACTGTTCTAACTCCTCACGGCGATTTATTACGTGTGGGTGAACGTTGAAATAAGCAAGGTGCTAAATACAGAGACCTCCACAGACGTGTTTTTGGGGGAGTTGGAGAACATGGTGAGTGTTGATCACTGAGGGGGGAAGTGGAGGCTATGCCATGCTGCCCTCAGGACCCTGCCAGCTGGCTGTCCTGGACCCAAAGTATTTCACAACTGCTAGCGGCTGCCAGAACCACAAGGCTCCTTCTGCTTCCATCCTCCCGTCCACTCCATCTCTTTCAAATCTGATCCTCCGAGTCGGAGCTCACAACACGTACGGGTCTGGAGTCTGGGGTGTGTTCCACCACAATCAGACGTGATCCCTCTTTCGTGTGCGGTGCCTTTTTTCGAGTTGGACAGGGGCAAAGAACAAAGCTCGAGTCAAGAGACACATGCTCTCTAAAGCACTTTTTTTTTTTTGTGTGTGTGTTCAATTCCTTAAGAATAATATCGCAGGGGTTTGGTTTTATTGCAGGGGGAGCCGCATTCCTCCTGTTGTCGTCTGGATCTCCTACGGACCACATGTCTGATCCCATACTCAGACGTGTCAAGAACCCATCCCATAATGTTATTTCTTCTCTAAACTATCTAGTATCTGCTTTCAAAGCTTCGGGAACATCCTATTCAGACATGGAATTCAACAGCGTGTTCTTGGCCCTTCATCGTGTTGGCGCTAGGCTGTGCCACCACTAGGGTGTACCATGTGAAGCATGGGAGGTTATTTTCCACAGGAAAAAAATACATTATTTCATAGGGTCCACGTACTAAAAACGAAGAAAAATGTGGTATTGACTTATTCTCCTCATGTGGGAAAGCATCTTCAGCTAACTTCAGCTATAGCTAGTAAATCCACAAGCTAGCTAGCTTACATTAGCTGAAAAGAGTATATCGATCTGACTTACAGTATAGCTAACTACAGACTCATTAGTGGCCCAAAGAAACAACGACTGTCATCTCCAGTGTTTTGGTTTGATTTTGACTTCACCAGATCAAGGTAGAATCGCCCAAGGTGTTTGTCCTTTTCCAGTGCTCTTCATGTAAACATCTATCTCCCTCAAATGCTCAGTGCTCGCTGGGTGGAACCTCAGAGGTCACCACAACCTGCTCATGTTATAATCAAAAAGGATGGATGCTCTGGGTATATGAACTCAAATAAAATAAACACATTTTTATCATTTTTTATTATATCCGTTGTTTACATTTGACATGCCTCATTTTAGACTGCACTAGCAGTGCACACATTGTCAAGTCAGTTCCCGGCAGGTACAGATAACTGCAAGGCTAGATAAAACTGGCTGATTAGAATGTTGTGCTCAAACTGCCCGGTCTACGGGTTTGAGTACTTGTAAGTAAATAGGCGTTTAAAGTATGTAACCTAACATTTACCCAGAAGTTATTTGATATGTAAATCAAAATCCCTTTAGCCTCTAAACAAGATACAGTATGTGTAAGTGCCAGGGTAAATGTGAACTACACAGATGTTTTAGCAGAGGTTTTCACTTGTCAGCTTGCTAGAAAGCCTGCTCTTTCACTTGATCGCTAACGTTCACTTGAAACCCTGAAGAAGGCAGTTTGAAATGCTGATTCAAATTCACAGATATTGCAATTCATAGAACAATATTATTAAAATACAATAACCAAGTTCCAAAATCCAATCTAATTACACGACAGTGGGATATATTTTTATTTGTTCATTTTCTTTTGGAAAACCAGACAGAATAAAGTTGGTTCAGCCAAACCATCAAGAGATGTTTTTGGAACAGAGTAGAGGACATTTTGGTTGGAATGCTGAATTCCCTCAACCCTCTCTCCCTGCAATAAGAGCCCATAACAAAAAGTGACCACTCCAACCCAACGTCACAACGCGCAAGGTGGTTGTGCCAGGAATGGACTCTCTCCTCTTCCTTTCTCTCTCTCTCTTTCTTTCTTTCTTTCTTTCTTTCTTTCTTTCTTTCTTTCTTTCTTTCTTTCTCTCTCTCTCTCTCTCTCTCTCTCTCTCTCTCTCTCTGACTCTCTCTCTCTCTCTCTCTCTCTCACACACACACACACACAAAATATGTCCTTATTTGGTGTGATTGAAATGATGATGATGATGATGAATGTGTCCCCTCCCTTCCTCAATAAGTTGGTAATTAGCTGCAGTTGAACCCTGGCCATCGCATTAAATCCTGGCGATTCCTCCTGAAATTCGAGAAGGGTCATGAGATCAGATCAGGTTCAGATGCTGAAACTGCAGAAATGGTTTTGCTGGTGGCAGTTCTGGCGGGAGCATGGCCAAACAAGGCCCCAGAGCCAGTACAAACAACCATGCAGCCGTTCCATAATGCTAATACGCTGGAGAGACACGGGCTGCAGTCTCCTGGGACAGTTAGTTAATATCACTGTCATTATTCTCATACAATATCTCCCCTTTCATCAGTTTTGTCACAAAGTATTTAACAACGGACGCCCATAAAGAAAGCCAGGAAAACTTCCAGGGAAACAGTGGCAAGGAAAAGCTCCATGGCAGGTGAGTGTAATATTGTATGTCAACTTTGTACAAATCAGATCATAATAACTGCTCTGGTAGTGTCCAACTATTGTTATTGCTCATACTCCTTTTTATTCTATCTATCTATCTATCTATCTATCTATCTATCTAACATTCTATTCATCCAGCCAACCAACCAAACATTCTCTAACATTATTCACTATCATAACAAGACTACCTCAATTTATTTCAACTACCAGCAAATATATTGAAAGATCTTAAAAACATTTCCCATGACCAAAATAACACAAAGTGTCTCCTGGAACTTATGTTTGGAGTTGTTATTATTCCATACTGTATGTTTCATTGCTTCAATTTAAAACTCATTGTACTTTTTAAACTATTCAGCTTTGTGTAACTCAAAAACTCCCAACTGCTATGGAACTTTCACAACTTTTGAATAAAAAAAAGAACCCTGTCGAACACATTCTTAGAATACTTAAGCAATATCACACGAGAGGGAGTGCTGTTATACTGAATATCAGCACGGCTGTGATTCGGTCGTAGGTACGAGGCCGCAGCCAATCACAGCCGTGCTGATATTCAGTATAACAGCACAACCTCCAGTGTGATATTGCTTTTATACAACAGTTCTACAGCGCAATTTATTAGTTAACAGTAATAAGCGACAACAGATCATGATTTGTTTGTTTATTTAATCATTTATTTTGGCTCCGTCAACAAAAAATTGTTCCGCAACTGGACTGTTGCCTAGTAACCTAAACACAAACATCTGCAGGCTAGCTACTTTGTATTAACAGTCATTTCGGAGTGATACATATAGTTAAAAGTCCCAGTGCTGTTATACTGTATATCAGCACTCATGGAATGCCTCTTGTCCAATCAAATTACTTGGTCGGAACTAACTGTTGTATAATTCTACAACAATGCACTCTCTTGGCTACCAGTTCTACCACACTGAAACCCCTCTCAACCAACTCTACTACTCTCAACCACTCAACCAATGAACACTCTACCCACTAAACTACCCCAGACTCATCCTATCCATCTATCCATCCTATCCATCTAACCTTCTGTCTTTCCTGATATCTATCCAGCCTGTCAACTACCTAGCATCATCCTTTCCTCCTTTCACCAGTCACTACTGCTTCACCCATTCTTATGTAGCCCAGTTACTAAAGTGAGCTATGAGCATTTCAATAAATAAGTCCATTTAATAAATAAGCATCATTTCATGGTTATGTACACGGTTATTAACATTGTTATAAGTTTATAATGTGTACTTGTTTACAAACTCTAATGTGAGTTCGCTCATTGGTTATATGTCATTCATTCATTTCTTTATTTCATTGGTCCATCGGGAAGAGCTAGCCAATGAAATGTATGCTGAGAGAGAGGGGGCGGGACTTTGTACTAATAGCGTTAGGTTGCACTAAGTAACATGTCAGAATGTTTGAGGACCTCGTGAAGTAAGACTTGTTGTGTATGCTGTGTGTATTAACAATTCGGGAATCAACGAACAGTTATTCTTTTGGATGTTGGTGCACATTGAAGCTACCAGAGGTAAATACATATGTCTGGTGTTTGTTTATTAAGCTACATCTACTCGTTGTAGTATGTTATATTTTACTGTAGAGCTAATCGCGGCTAGCGGTTAGCTTAGCATAATTACGTTAGTATGTTGCTAGCCTTTGCTGAGTGATAAATAGTTTCTAGCTTTATCAAAACGAAATAGCTATTGGATTTTGTAGCTCAGTGTATTCTGTTAATTCAGAATTGGAAGTCGAGAGACCAAGCCAAAGGAAAGCTCTCCGTTGGACAACGGAGACTGTTTCCAATCGCCTGGGGTAACTCGAGACCGTCCATTGAATCTTCGCGTCAGTGTCCTTCAATCATTCTCCTGCGCTCGTGGGAGAGCGCTGGACCTCATCCCCCTCATCTCTGCCTCTTTTTACACCATCTTTCAAACCCCTCGTTTACCTACGAGTTCCCCACGAGGTTACGTGAGTACTGAACCACGCACAAGCTTTTGTTTGGACCTCGTGTGGACGAGTGAAGTGGCCATAACAGTTTCAAGGCCCCCCCGCTCACAAGCACCGTCAGCTGCAATGGTAACACTGGTTAATGGACTGAGTTACAGAGTGCGTGTGTGTGTGAGTGGGGGCCCACCTTTTACTTTACTGAATGATATATTGTAATTGTGAATCCTTTGAGTTGACTTTGAGTTTATTGGAAACATTACATTTATTTCTTTGAAAGGAATTGGAATAGGCTTTGAGCCTATATTTTGTTTTATGGGATATTGTGATATTGTCTGTTGACATTGCATTGTGAATATTGTCTATTGAATATGTCTAACATTATAATTGACTACCAACACTTTAATTTGAGCATTTAGTAAATAAATATATACCCTTTGGTATTTGATTTTAAAGCCACTGTGTTGTGTCATAAACAGATAATACCGCCACTTATTTAAAATAGAACTCAGGCCCCTAATCTCTTAATAATATGTACCTATAAATGCATCCATCCATCCATCCATCATCAACTTAATCCACTACCATGCTTGTCCTTTGGAGCTGACCCTTTCAACACTAAATAAGAAGAAATAGCAGTCGACGTGGCTGATAACTGCCTGACAGAACTATACAAACATTCCCTGGGTTGATAACACAGCCCTAACACAACCACTGGGTCCTCTATCGTTCAGCTACAACCAATTACTAATCCTCTCAAGTCTGACGCTGAATGTCACTGACAAGTTTTACATGCAGTCATGGACAAAAACATTGCCACTTCTCCCAGAAAAGTGTTGCAATTAAAAATGCTTTGGTATTAACATGTTTATTTATTTTGTTTGCATTGGAACAACACAAACATGTAGAGAAAAGAGAAAAAGAGAAAAAGGCCAAATCTGATATGATTCCACACAGAACTCAAAAAATGGACTGGACACAATTATTTTCTCAACTGAATATTTGGTAGCACACAATTTGGAAACAAATAACTGAAATCGGTCGCTTCCTGTAACCATGAATGAGTTTCTTACACGTCTCTATTGGAATTTTGGACCACTCTTCTTTTGCCAACTGCTCCAGGTCTCACACATTTGAAGGGTCGTGCCTTCTCCCAACTGCTGTTTTGAAATCGCCCCACAGGTGTTCTATGGGATTTAGATTCTGCACTCATTGCTGGCCACTTCAGAACTCTCCAGCGCTTTGTCTTAAACCATTGCTGTTTTCTTTTTGAAGTGTGCTTTGGGTCACTGTCCTGCTGGAGGACCCATGACCTCTGACGGAGACCCAGCTTTCTGACACTGGGCCCTTTCCTACATTGCGCCCCAACATTCTTTGGTAGTCTTCAGATGTCATGATGCCATGCACACGGTCAAGGCATCCGGTGCCAGAAGCAGCAAAGCAGCCCCAAAACATCTGTGAACCTCCACCATGTTTGACTGTAGGGACCGTGTTCTTTTCTTTCAAGGCCTCATTTCATTTTCTGTAAACAGTAGAATGATGTGCTTTACCAAAAAGCTCTATTTTGGTCTCATCTGTCGACAGGACGTTCTCCCAGAATGATTTTGGCTTCCCCAGGTAAGTTTTGGCAAACTCCAGTCTGGCTTTTTTATGTCTCTGTTTCAGCGGGGGTCCTCCTGGGTCTCCTACCGTAGCGTCCCGTTTCTTTCAGATGGCAACAGATCGTGCAAGCTCACACTATGGTACCATGTGTCTGCAGGTCAGCTTGAATTTGTTTGGAAGTTGTGGTTTTTCATCCATCATTCGAACAATCCCTCGTTGCAATCTTTCATACATGTCATACGACCAGGGAGGTTAGCAACAGTGCCATGGGCTGTACACTTCTTGATGACATTGCGCACAGTGGACACAGGAACATTAAGATCTCTGGAGATGGAATTGTAGCCTTGAGATTGTCCGTGCTTTTCTACAATGTTGGTTCTCAAATCCTCAGACAATTCTTTGGCTTGCATTGGAACTAGGTTTTCACTACCCGATTGCTAGCCACATATTTGATATTGAAATTGTAAAACGTTGCTGAGTTGAATTGTGTACTGCCAGCAAACGAAATGCAGGACTTGGGATTTTGTATGTATAACTCTTACCAAGAGTCTGAGCCTGGCCAACATCTCCTGAGGTAGGAGAGAGCAAGCCAAGTCTGTCGATCTAGTAGCTACCGTATGTGATAAAAACATACAATCATAAGTCATGCAAAGTAAATATGAGTACTTACCGGGAGATCAGTTAACTGTAAATAGCCGGTTATGTGTTATGTCACCTTATCGTTTATCTAGCAGTAGCAAAGTTAATCTGAGGCGCATGTTTCGAGCCCAACTTTGTTTCAACTTTGCGATAATATCTGGCATTGGGAACAACATCTGGAAATAATCACAAGACCAGGGTTTTTAGCTCTTAAAAAAGCCTACTAAAATCGGTGCTGTTTTCATGGGCTTTTTATGGCAAAAATAAATTCAGTTTTTCCTTCAGATTGTTTGCAGTGTTGCTAGCTAGCATCAGCAACAACGCTCAGCTAATGTTGTCCTAGTCCCAGACATACCATCAAGCACCTCGTCCATGAACATATAGAGCGGAGCGTTCTTGGAATGTCTTTACAACCATGTCCAGCTAGCATTCCTTTCAAACAGACTTCACTAGTAACAATTGTGCCAGACCTACAAATTCGGTGTGTCATCCTCGATTTCTCTCTTCCTCTGTGGTTCCTTCCTGAAACAATTTGGCTCCTTGGCCTTGCCCCAAGACAGGAAGCATGTCTTCTATGTCCACCTTTCATCTGAATCCAGGCAACAGCAAAAATAAATGTTATACAAACACAATGGAAGTGGATCTGAGTCCAGATCTCTTTTGTTATTCAGTGGATAGAATTTCAGAACCTGTCCAGCTGTTAACATTGCCTTAGGATTTTTAGGTCAAGCAATCAGTCACATTTATTTGTATAGCACTTTTTACATATACAAATGTGCTTCACAACAACAACAATACTAAACAGTATAAACAAGGTCTGGTTAAAATGTCCTCAAGTAGGGCAAGTGATTTTTCAGTTTTTTATATGGAAATCTGAACAGTAGAAGAAGATATTATTTGAATGCTATTACACCTCAAACCCAATAGTGGAGAAACAAACTCCAAAACAGCTTCTAGTAGCTTGCAGCTAAAAAGGAACATGGCTATGAACATCTAACTGCATGTTGAGCACATCACAACATGCTGATAGAACATCAACATGCTAAAAACACATAATTACACATACTTAGATGATCACAGTCCTTGCTTTTGAACACATCCTAAAATTGTATGTTTCTTTACAAGCACTGTATCACTTACCTAGTAGCCTACAGCACACCATACAGCGAATCCAATTCACAAATGATAAGTATTTAGTGATCCTAAAACTATTATTTGTTATATCAAAGAGGGCTCTTCAACACTTCAGCTTTTGTAAAATGCAAAAAATCAATAAAACACAACGTTATCATGGTCGTTCCTGGTCTGCTCGTGGTGGAAGCCCAGAGTGCGGTTGAGCTCATGCTAAATGACACCATTCCAAGTCTTCAGAGTTTTCGGCATGCCACTCCTCCTACAGCTTTTAAGCTAAATTCACACCGATCAAACTGTAAAACGTAATACAACGTACATACTGTATGTTTCATTGCTTCAATTTAATAACTCTTTAATACTCTTTTAAAACTCTTTAACTTTAATAAACTATTCAGCTTTGTGTAACTCAAAAACTCCATGTAACTGCTATGGAACTTTCACAACTTTTGAATAAAAACAACAAGAGAACCCAGTCGAACACGTTCTTAGAATAATTATACAACAATGCACTCTCTTGGCTACCAGTTCTACCCCACTGAAACCCCTCTCAACCGACTCTACTACTCTCAACCAACTCGCGAAGGGAGAGTGAACATAGGCTTCAGTCCCGGGTAGGCCTCGGGCCTGGGGGGGGTAAATGCTTAGCAGGGTAGGGTCGGGTCTGAAGGTCACGGGCTTGGGCCGAGATTTCAGGCCCGCACAGACCTCTACTTGGTACTATCACATCTCCCTGATCTGAACCTGGTCAGTGATGTATATCTCCAAGCTCAGAGTCGTATGTATGGCTGGTCATCTATCTGGTAGTCGTATGTATGGCTGGTCATCTATCTGGTAGTCGTATGTATGGCTGGTCATCTATCTGGTAGTCGTATGTATGACTGGTCATCTATCTGGTAGTCATATGTATGGCTGGTCATTCATCTTTCAGTCATCTGAATGGTAGTCTTCTTCACTCCCATCCTCCAGGGAAGGCCTTGGGAGAGGCCCAGCAGCAGCAGCAGCAGCAGCAGGAAGGTGAGAGAGGGGCTGGGGTCCATCTTCATGGTGGAGAGAAGAGAGGCTCCTCTGGAAGAGGCTGTGCTCCTTGGCTCTGGTGGTGAAGGTGCTCTAGAATGTTCTAGATAGGTTGTGGAGGTGCTCTAGAATGTTCTAGATAGGTTGTGGAGGTGCTGTGGAGAGGCCCCTTGGCACTGAGGCTTTTAATCTATCCTGATCAATTTACACCATGTCATGGTGGGTTTTTAGTCTCAGTGTAGCAGGGGTGTCAAACATAGGGTAGTCCAATCGGGCAGGTGACTTACGCAAATGGTCAATTGGCTCTACCTCCTGCGCCACAGCCGCCCGCTAACGTAAACAATGGAGCTGTATAACGTCTTGCTTCCCCACAGTGCCGATGGCTTTTTTGGGATCCAAGTTGGACTATGATCATTTGGGTGTGTGAGAACCCAAACCCTGAGAGTTATCTTACTAGCCTAGTATAACACCCACGCCACGCCTACACATACACCTTAACTGCTCCTCCTGAGACATCTACTGCCCCCCAGCACTCCGTCTCCTGGAGACATCCGCTTTTCCCCTTTACTGTGTCCCCTAAGACTTCTACTGTCCCCCTTGTACTGTTTCTGTTTCTCCAGTGTCTAAATATATATATATATAAAATAAAAAATAAAAAACTAGGTTTAGAAGAAGGTGATCAATGGCCCCCGGGCCTGAGCTGGATTACTCTTCCTGCTACGACTGGTGGATTGATGATTCACTTGCTTAGTCAAATGTATTGATTGTAAGTTGCTTTGGAATAAGGCGTCTGCTAAATGCCAAAAATGTAAACGTAACGCCATGTATTGTAGGTTAATTATAACGATCTATATTTCTAATATCTTTCCTAGCGTAAAGTACCTCGCTCCTTCTCCTTCTTACAGTAGACCTCGGAAACACTCTGGGTCTTTTTTCCCTCCTCGGCCGACCGTCACCGTGGTGATGACAAGCCCAGATGTGGCCTAATAAACGCTCCGTAGCCTGCCGGTTGAACCCTGCTTCGATTCAGCGCAGTTCACTGGAGATACAAGTTCAAGACATCAATAAAGGTTGATTTTTTAAACGGGAGATGATTCGACTCTCCAGGAATAGGGCCCTGGGTGCTCAAGGACAGTCTGACCCTTGTGAGTGTGTTTCAAATTAGGGACACATCATATTTCATGTCTTTTTATCAAGATGATGGTCAGGCCTGCCTCAGTTTGTGGAACCGCATGCTTTTCTGCAGCTAAAAATACATTAATCGGCAACAGATGCCGACCGCAACACGCCCCATCGCGTACACTGAAATGATTTCTCGCGGATCAAGGTTGTCAGCTGAAAACATGACCATGAGTTATATAACTTTGCTGTGTATCCCCCCGTCAAAATTCAAGGCATGTGGCAGTGCGAGTGGATGTGACAGAGTGTGTGTGTGTGTGTGTGTGTGTGTGTGTGTGTGTGTAGTGTGTGTGTGTGTAGTGTGTGTGTGTGTGTGTGTGTGTGTGTGTGTGTGGTGTGTGTGTAGGGCCGTTTTGGCCCATGTTTTTGGGGGGTGTTGGGCAACTTGGAAATGAGCCAAAATGTCTCTCAAAGGATATTACATTTTCACAAGATTATTATACTGAGTAAAAAAAAGAACTGTCTCATGTCTCACGTTGTGACTTTGAGCTGGCACAGACGCCACAGACGACATGCTTACCAGATAATCATCTCAGACATTGAGTGGTGTGTTTTTTAGGCTGAGCGGCCATATGGGGACATTTGTGGGAGCCGATGTTTGGGACCACTCGTTCTCTCACTTTAATTCAATGCAAATGTTTTATTGGTACGACTGTTGAAGCCAGAACACTGTTGCCAAGGCGATATATGATAAAATGGAACTTAAATGGGGCCATAAAAATAAAAATGATATCTTATGAAAGATCTCTCTCTTATTATTAGAGATCAAAATCTCACACATATACACACACACACACACACACACACACACTTCTTCTTTGGAAGACAGCACAGTTATACAGAGGGGGGAAAAACATCTGTAACTACTACTACCAGTGGAAAGTAGACACACACACACACACTAACACAAGTGCAGCTCTCACACAAAACTCTCTCTTGTTGTTCTATTTTTCGAGTCTCACTACATTTCTCTCTCACTCCCTCACTTCCCTCGCCTTCCTCTTTCTTTCCTCTGTCCTCCATCTCTCCTCTCTGAGCGGAACAGCCCTCGCCTGTTCCATGTTAATGTTTGTTTTCCTCCCTGCTTCACTGACCCCTGGCTCCCACTGCGTCAAGCCCACACATTCTCGCCGCTCACCTGGCCAAGTCAGCCAGACATGCGGCCCGGGCCAACCGACATCCTCCCCACCATCCCTCCTCCTCCTCCCCTGCCCTGCTGTCTTCCTCCCACTTCCCTGCTCTTTCCTCCTCCTCCTCCTCCTCCCCTGCCCTCCCCCTTCCTCTCCCTCCTACCCTCCCTCCCTCCTGCTCTCCCTCTTTCTCTCCTTCCTCCTCCTCCTCCCCTGCCCTCCCCCTTGCTCTCCTTCTCCTTCTCCTCCTCTCCTGCCCTCTGCCACCCCTCCCCCTCTGCACCCATGCTCTCCTCCTCCTCCTCATCCTCCCCTCCCCCACTACCCTGCCCTCCTCCTCCTCCTCCTCCTCCTCCTCCTCTCACTATGCCTTCCTGCCTTCCTGGCACACCCTGGCATTGACCAACCCATTGACTAGTCCTCCTCTCTGGCAGACGTCTCCTTAACACCTCTTTAACACCACCTATGGCTCATTTCAGATACGCCACCCCACCCCCGCCCCCCAGACACACACACACACACACTCCTCGCCACTAAACTAGCTTCGCTATGCCACCCCTCTTGGTACAATAACCTGGAACAGCTGCTAGATTTTTGTCACAAGTGATAAGAGACGCATCGCCTCACTGAGTCAGGGCGGTTGGTCACAGTATGGCAGACCGGCAGAATGTCACTGAGTGATGTCATATCCCATTGTGATGTCGTAATCCCACCACCACCACCGTAGCATTTACCCACAATGCCTCACAAAAGCATTCTAGGGTCACATTGAGGAGGGTGCAGACTTGCAGGTGGAAATGCCATAGAGCTAACATGATTATATCACTGTACCTGAGAGAGACAGTATAGCCCTCCGTAAGTATTGGGACAGTGAAGCATGTTTTCTTATTGTGGCCCTGTACTGCAAAACTTTGGAAAATAAATACTATGATGTTGAAGTATTTATTCTTGGCTTTTATTTGATGATATTATATTGGTTTCCACCATTTAGAAATGGCAACACTTTTGTTTGCATAGTCACCCCTCTTTCAGGGTATCAAAAGTGATGGACCAAATAAGCAAATGTCCAAATTAAGCAGTAATGCTTAGTATTTGGTCGACCAAACCATTGCCTGAATTCTAATGGCAGTATGGTCATTGTCTTAGTGTCATCCAATTAATTTGATTCGTAAGCATTCACATGCAAGCACGTATGTCCATTTATTTATTTAGACATTTTTGTAGCTTTTGTTTCGCACGCAAAGCGTTTTTTTGTGTGTTTTTTTTTGCGCCCTCAGTTTCCTACCCGTTGCCATGGTAGCGTTCTCTGGAGCCATCCCTCCATCTCCATCCATCCTGGCTGCGTCTCTCCCCACATCTCCATCTCCCAATCCCTCTCCTGTTCCTCTCCTCTGCCTCGGCCTTTTGTGCGTTCTCGTATATCCACGGGCCAGTTTGAATTCTGATTCTGGCCACGCGTGTCTGGAAAATTATTCTCTCTCTCTCTCTTTCTTTTAGGGCTTTTTTAAATGTTGGATATTCTCTTTTCTTTCATGGATTATTTCCGTGGCGTAGTCATGGTCAAAGAAGAGTGCTCGGTGCTCGGTCTTGGTATTGGATTATCTTTTTTCCAGGCACTTCCTTCAGTACCATCTCCTTTATTGTGTGTTGGGAGAAAATTCACCAAAATAGATCTGGGAGGTTTGTCAGAAGTCGGTGTTGGCGTTGAGGCTCGGTGTGCCTCTGTAGGTCTGTTCCTGTCGGCAGAGAGAGCTCGGGTTTTCAGGAGTCGCTCAATTAGTTGTAACTCTTCGGGTTACACCTTAACTGCTCCTCCTGAGACATCTACTGCCCCCCAGCACTGCGTCTCCTGAAGACACCCGCTTTTCCCCTCTACTGTGTCCCCTAAAAACTTCTATTGACCCCCTTATACTGTTTCTCTGTTTCTCCCGTGTCTAAAAAAATTAAAAAAGGTGATAGAAGAAGGTTTTTCCTTCTATCAATGGCCCCGGGCCTGAGCTGGATTACTCTTCCTGCTATGACTGGTGGATTGATGATTCACTTGCTTAGTATTCAAATGTATTGATTGTAAGTCGCTTTGGAATAAGGCGTCTGCTAAATGCCAAAAATGTAAATGTAAAATGAGTTGCGAAACGGAGCTGCCCTCAGCTCCCTCTTTCAGGCCTGTATTATATTTTGGCACACACACACACACACACACATAAACCATATAAACTGTATAGATTGTGTAAACTGTATAGTTTGCCTTTTGCTATAAGGACCCTCCTGACTGTGGGGGCTAGGGTAAGGTTTACCACCCTTTGTTAAAGCCATGTGGGCATTCCAAGATGGCTTTCTTGTAATCTATGACTCCCCCCCTGACCTATAACAGGAAATGACATCATGTGGGTGTCCTTCTTTTCACACCTTGAGCATCCCTACAGTAAAAATTAGAGGGCTCGTTGTTGAAGCTATATTTGCATACCAAAGGGTGTAAAAGTTTTGACATGGCTCCAACACCTCTTTTTTCACCTCAGCTAGGGGTGCAAACGTGTCACCTTTCTGCTAAATTAGCAGTTTTTACTTCAAAATAGGTCATCCACGAGTCTACGTCTCATCCAAGTCACATGATGACTATTCTTCTAACTCGTCTTCCTGTCTGCTAAACTCCGCTGCTGTTGAAATAACTTGTAACTTCATGCAGCTATGTACAATTGTAGACAGTGTGGAGGACACAGTCACAGTAAGCAACCTGTTTTCAAGGTAATTATGCGGGTGTTAAGGCTAGGACCCTGCTGAGACCACCCCCCCCCCCCCCATTATCAACACACATGTTATCCGCTCATTGATAATTGTCTTAGTGCAACAACAAAAAAAGTGTCACCTTTTTGGGCCATCACCAGTTTGCACAGCTGCCACCAACCTCTCTTCACTTCAGCCGCTAAGGTCACCCATCAGCACCATTCTTTATGTAATCTCTGTAACTGTATTTCTGTTTAATAAATAGTCTAGTCTTAGAACTCAGAACTCTTAGAACTCAGAACTTAGAAGCTTTACTCGTGATCTATTCCAAACAAGTTACCGACAGGCCAAAGATACAAATGTTATTCCGTCTGTTTCGTCCCTCTTGGTCTTTCAGCCTGTCCTGCAGTATTCTCTCCATATTCCAGCGTTTCTATTTCCCTAATTCTCTGGTTTGGCTGCCGCAATTCTGGTGGTTTGTGTTGCTAGCTCTTCCGCTGTTCCTATGGGGCCCACCCGCTGTGCCGACGGACCACGATGCCGACAGTTTATTAGCGGATTTCTGCGAGAGCTGACAAGACGGTCCACGTGGGAAAACTAGGGTTAGGGTTAGGTGCTAGAGTGCTACGGTTAAGGTTAGGGTTGGGGTTAGGGGTTGGGTTTAGGGGTAGGGATAGGGTTAGGGTTAAGGTTAGACATGCCAGCATGTACCAAGTCGACGTAGCACCTAACCCTAACCCTAGTTTTCCCACATGTACCGTCTTCCCACATGTACCGTAACAGAGAAGCGGAGAGCATTCACATGCAAGGGAGGGCTGTCGGCACAACGGTCCGTTCGGCACATTGATGCGGCACCGTTCCTGTAAGCTTTCGGTTAATGTCCCTGTTAAAATCCTTGAGTTCTTCCTTCATTACTCTTTAAATGTTTTCCTTAGATGTGGTAAACTCTGTTTTCAGATCAGCTTTAAAGTCCTGAGTTTCTTTAAGGATATCTTTCAAACCTGCGAGTATCACCTCAGCCGCTTCGGTCTCCATGTTGTATCCGTCCTCTTCATCCTCTTCTGTGGCTGATACGTCTCGTCCATCTTCGTCAGTTAGAGTTGTTCTGTCAGGTTTTTGCTGGTTTGCCGTCTTCTTGATTTTCCTCCCCGTTCCATTTCTGTTTCTGGTTTAGTTTATTTTACTTTTTAAGTGTTAGAATTCGGGGGTTTTCATCGAGTGTTGATCGGAGCTAGTTGGTTATGCTGCCATCTTGTGCTAGGTCCCAGAAGTCACCGGTCGATGCTGCACCTCTTTGACCAAGGAAGAGGAGTTGAGGGTCCAAGAGAACTCCTCGGAGATGTGGACACCTAGAAACTTGAAGCTGTGAACACGCTCCACTTCCATCTCATTGATGAAGATGGGGGAGTGTACGCAGCACCTAGTTTTCCTGAAGTCCACAATGATCTCGATTGGTTATTTTCAGCGCACCACACCGCCAGATGTTGGACCTCCTCCCTGTAGGCCGACTCGTCGTTGTTACTTATCAGGGCGACCACCGTGTTGTCGCCTGTGAACTTGATGATGGAGTTAGAGCCATCCATCAGCACGCAGTCGTAGGTGAAGAGGGAGTAGAGGAGTCCTAAATAATGTCCTTTATGTAGAACGTGTCAGACCACCTCTGGACACCTGATAAGTGACTGGCAGATAAACTGTAAGTAACATTACATTGCTCAGGCTAGCTGTGATGGCAGAGTGATTAAGGCGTTGGACTTGACTTCCAAAGAGGTCTCCCTGTGCAGCTTTGAAACCTGCTTACAGACAGCAGTTAACAAAATCCCTTATGTTGCAACAGACCTTCTGTAATATTGTGTATATGTAAAAGAGTTACATATCTAACCAGAACAAAGGAAAAACAGGGTGCAAGATGCAAATTGCATCTTCGTAACATGGTTTCTGTGCAATGATACTCAAAAGTGTCTATATCAGGCTTCCTCAATAGGCAAAGTCTGGTCCTTGTCTAGATCTTGAGAAGATGTTGTCTTTACTGGACCAGGTGGTGCAGAAGGTAAGACAGGACAGCTGTGGTGGGAGAGTGGTTAAGGTGCAGGACGTGAAATACAATTGGGTCTCTTGCAGGTTTGAACCCTGCTCACAGACTACAATTAGATTAGATTCGATTAGATTAGATTAGATTAGATTTATTGTCCCCTGGTGGGAATTCATTTTCACACCACTGTACAGTATACAATGCCCCTCTTTAGGTACTACCTCTGGAAACCTGATATTCTGATCAATAGAATTGTTGAGTTGTAATTACAGGATGGTGGAAGAATTGGTGTAAATGCAAATGTGGTTCCCAATGCTAGTGCTAATGCTAATGCTAATGCTAATAATAATAATAATAATAATAATAATAATAATAATAATGTATAATATGCATAATAATAAAAATAATAATATGCATATATATATTGTCGTGGATTTAAATTAGACTCAAGATAGATTTACTTTAAATCTACATATAATATTTATTAAAAGGATAATGGTCTTCCACAACTGGAGTTGGACCCAGCCTACTGAAGGTAGACTGAAGTGCCACTCACACACAACACATCTCTGGTATGGTGTCAACATAGACACGACAGCGATAGGAGTCTGCATTCCATAAATGTTCATGAACCCGTTCTCCAGTGAGTGTTCATCTCAGGACAGAGTGTTCATAAACAGGACAGAGATTAACTTTCAACAGTCCTATGGGCACAGCTACATTCTGGGTGAAATGGACAGACATATCCCCATAGGCATTTTACAGAATTCATACATGTTAAATATCAAAGAACAGGATTTTAACTCTCTGAAGCAAGCCCACCTAATTATAACTCTACTTACAGTACTATGCACCTATTTACATGGTAAGGTACATACTGTATAATAAATGTATCCACGCATAGAGTAGACACTTCATTTCCCATCACTGCCTGTATTGGGTTCATAAGCCAATCAGCTTCCATCCATCATATATCTAATTCCACCCTTCAGATGTCCACATCACTAGCAACTAGTCTCTGTGCGAGTGGAATATCACGAGGACCCCCACAACCAGTGACACACATTGGGGAGGCTGTGTCTCAGGAGGTAGAGCTGCCGTCTAATGATCGCAAGGTTGGCAGATCGGCGGTTCGAGCCCTGGCAGGCCACATGTTGAAGTGTCCTTGGGCAAGCCACTGAACCCCAAATTGCTCCCAGTGAGCGGGCCGGCCGGCGCCTTGCATGGCAGCTTGCCGCCATTGGTGTGTGAATGTGTGTGTGTGAATGGGTGAATGAGAGGCCGTTGTAAAGCGCTTTGTATAAAGGCGCTATATAAGTGCAGTCCACATTGACTACGGAATGTTCCATAGAATCCCAAAATGACTTTCCACCAGTGCACATGACAAGGCCGTCGTGGTAACCCCATACCTTTTAAAAATAGAATGTGTGAGATTCTGATGTTGCACAATGGGCAACCGGATCCACAAAGAATGCGAGATGGGGTGTTGCATCACATAAATCACACCCCTTGTTGTCTCTGCCCCTACACACATAGGAGCAGTAAGACGAGAAGGTGCACACCGTGGAGGACTCCAACAACAAGCCACAGCCCGTTCCCCCTGGTTACGGTGTGTTTACATATGTGTACTTGTACGTATACTGTGTTCCACCTACAGCTGTTGTCACAGAGATGTGTTATTTAAGCAGGGATCTATTTTCTATTAAGGCCAACGGCATGATGAGACAAGAGACTCCAAACAAGAGGAGGGGACAGTAACCCATCTTCAACCCCCACCCTGTCATCATTCATTCATGGGTCTGTTTGCTTTCTTAAAAAACCTGGCAGACCTATATATGTTAGATGAAATGTGCCTACAGACAAATAAAGCGTGTGGTAGTGTGTGAGAGATTATTGTTGTTTAGGGGAGAAGGTACTCGCCTGTAACATCATGTGTGGTGTTCCAATGGAAGTGCCCAGTCGGCATTGTATTAATATTGTATAGTATTGTATGATACTGGGTATCGGTTGTACCGTTGTATATCTGTCATGACAGAAAATGCTAAGGTGCAGCGATGTGTCTGAATTCAAACATTGTACATGTCATTATTATTATGATCCAAGATTGCAACAAGGCCCATTGAGTCCTAACCAAAGGAAAAAAAAAAAAAAGGGGTTCAAACATCCCTTGATTTAGCCAACACCTGTGTCGAAAATGGAACCTAGTGGCTAGGCATCAAGGGAATTGTAGTCTTGGATTTAGTGGACTACAAAAACATACCAGAGACATGCTGATGAGACAACCGAGTCATGCTTCACTTATTCAATAAGCAATTAATGCGCAACCACACTTAACAGTACGGTAAGGTCTCTACGTATCTATATAGGGTAGATAGCGCCTTTGTTAGCTAGCTGAAACCAGTGTGTTTGTGTATATAGAAATGTATTTATTTACCCACTAGGTAAGCCAAATGTTTTAGTTTGTTAGCTAGTTAGCTAGCTTTGTGAGTTAGTGAGCTAGAACCACTATGTTCAGTTAAGCTAACGCTAGCATTAAGCTAACCAAACCTTTTGTGTGTAGCTACGGTAACTGACGCTTTCCTTTGTTGTAAAAAGTTGTGTGTACGACTCATGTTGAGAAGTGTAATAGATTACATACATATATTACATTGTTGTTCATGTTGTGTTGCTTGCTTTGTTATGAACAAGCTAGCCGCTAGTTGGCTAGCGTTAACTAGCACGACAGAGCACAGTCTGGGACCAGTGTTTGTTTATTTGCAAACAGCAACTTCCTTGAGGACGTGAGGTCAAGCAGTGCTTCAGGGAGACCAGAGGGACACTTTGGCTGACGTTGCTAGGCTCGACGCGAATTTGCGGAACCTAGGATGGTAGGGGAAGGTAGGGCAATACCGCTACCTGATTGGTTGGCGAAGCAGGGAAGGTAGGGCAATACCGCTACCTGATTGGCACTCATGAAGAGCCCCCTCATTGGCTGGCGAGTCGTTAGTGCATTAGCCTTTGTGCCACACACATTTACAATTAATTGTGGGTGTTATATTCATTCAGGTTTTATTTTCAACATCTGTATCAATGCACACTACAATAGCTGTGTTCTCCATGTCTCCAAAACACATGAATGACATGAACAACACAAAGCCTACTCACTTTTTTGTATCATTAAAATAATAAAAGTTACAATAAAATGTATTGAAATTTAAACATTTCTGTTCACACAATCTTGGTTGAAACATTTCAGTAATAACTGTCAGTTGACAACAACAACATATTATTATTATTATTATTATTATTATTATTATTACTACTACTACTCAGTCCCTCCAGAAAAACGCAGAGTTTGTTCCTTGATTATGCGGGCGAGTTTTGGTGATTTAATGCGATGAAAATGCGGGAATTTGAGAATATTGCGAAAAGCTGCAAAAAAAAAGTTGCAACACTCTATTCTAACTAGGCTAAAACCATAGGAAAAGTAATTTCTAATGACTTCCTATAATAGAAATAACTGATGATAAGCAAGCATACTACATCACAGAAAGTACGAATGTTTTAGTTATTATCCTTTTTATTTTCTAAACTTAATAAACATGGTTCATTAAACATTCCTGTGTCACAAAATTGTCAAACATAAGATGAGTGCTTCCTGTTTCTTAAGTGAGGTAGCTATACAAAACAAGACATCTGTTAAAATAAGTGTCAGCGATTCAATGGAATAAAAACTGCGCAATTTCTCAATAGCCATCGCCGCTTTCATCCTGCACGTCCTCACACAACCACCTACAGTTCTAGTTTATGGTTCGCGCTGAGAACCACTATTTTCCGGTTCCCGCTGTGAGGCTCCGAACCAATTTATTTTCGTCTGAACGGGCCGGCCGGTTCTAGACTAGGTTCAGGAAGGCGAACCAGACCGGTTCCGTGGCGGTGTGAAAGCCCTAACAGTTACTCACATCAGTTTGGGTCGGGGTAGTATGATAATGTCACATAATAGCTTCATGTGTTGTTAGATTACACTAGGAGAGAATATGAATTTAGGACGACTGTTTCTCTCTCTGTGTCTGTCTGTGTCTGTCTGTCTGTGTGTGTGTGTGTGTGTGTGTGTGCCTGTGTGTACATACTTGTGTGTACGCCCACCACCATGTGTAAGAAGTCTCTGTTTGTGTAAAGTAAAGTGAGTGTTTTATGTTGACAAAAAAGGACCAGAAAAACAAAACATAAACCAGCGATGCCCAACGACGTGTTTGGTCGCTCCTGTCAGGCTAATGAGGTGAGTGAGGGAACGGACCCTGGTGGAGTGCAGGGTCAGCCAGGAGACGGTCCTGCCTCAGCGCCGTGCCTCCAGCCCTGGCCACATCACAGGCCAGGCCCCCTCGGCTAGGCCTGGCACACAGAGCGCCCGTCTGCCACCATTACACACACACACACACACACACACGCACAGAAACACACACACACACGCACACGCGCAGACGCACACACACACACACACACACACACACACACACACACACACACACAGAAACACACACACACACAGAAACACACACACACAGAAACACACACACACGCACACAAACACACACACACACATAAACACACACACACACACACACAAACAAACACACAAACATAAACACACAGAAACACACACACACGCACACACAGACAGAGGCAAAGACGAGACACAATTCCATATCGACAAAGGCAGTGAGACACACACACACACAGGAGAAGGCAAAGACACAGTCATGAAAACACACACAGACACACATAGACGCACACAGACGCACATAGACACACACAGACGCACATAGACACACACAGACACACTAGATACACATAGACAATATCTTTCTGCACATTACTGCATTTACGGCGGCAGTTACGACGGCTGTGCGCTTAGATGTTTAGAATGGTGCGCTCCGGCAGAGGAGCTACGTCCGCACACGTCCGCACATAAACACACACAGACGCACACCGACAGACACAGACAGACACAGACGCACACAGACAGACACAGACACACACAGACAGACACAGACAGACACAGACGCACACAGACAGACACAGACACACACAGACAGACACAGACAGACACAGACGCACACAGACAGACACAGACGCACACAGACAGACACAGACAGACACAGACGCACACAGACAGACACAGACACACACAGACGCACACAGACACAGACAGACACAGACGCACACAGACAGACACAGACGCACACAGACACACATAGACAGACACAGACACACACAGACACACATAGACAGACACAGACGCACATAGACAGACACAGACACACATAGACAGACACAGACACACACAGACACACATAGACAGACACAGACACACATAGACACACACAGACGCACATAGACACACACAGACGCACACAGACACACATAGACACACACAGACGCACATAAACACACACAGACGCACATAGACACACACAGACGCACATAGACACACACAGACACACACAGACGCACATAGACAGACACAGACGCACACAGACACACACAGACAGACACAGTGTTCCCTGGGGAGCCCCTGTAACCGTTTCCCACATCGCAGCCGGTGGGGCGGGGGGGGGGGGGGGGGGGTTAGCTCTAGAGTACTGAGCGTGGATGCTTCAATGCATGCATCAATGTGAGTAATACTTTTTAATTATGGGTGGTGTTGCAACTGTATCTGATGTTAGTTTATTTCCTGGACCCAATTCCAGTTATTGGGTCATTCTCACAGTGCGTAGCAGAGAAATCTGTTTACAGTTTAAATTCCTGGAGGGAGTCAAATCTTCGTGTTACGGTTATGTAACCCTGGTTAGCTGAAGGGGATGAGGGAAACATCTCACTATGGGATAGTGTCAGTTTGCGTACGCTATTCGCTGGAACCCCATCCAATCACGCCCGGGACAGGCTGGGAGCGCGTCACATGACTGACCATGGCCTATACCGGCCAGAGAGTGTTTAGGCGCCTATCCTCGGGAGAAAATGAAATGTTGGGGATGAAAAGAAACCAGTTGTGTGGTACGACAACTGAAAGTCCTAGAAATGACTTTGGGAACAATGCAGGGTTATGACATATCATAACCTTTCACTGGGGAAACAGAGTGCATGGAGGGTGAACCTTCATGAGAGTGCCTGGAGACCAGGCGTCCAGGCGTGACTATTTCACCTACTGTCTAATAGACCCCCTCTCTAGAACGGAGATCTGCTACTTACACACAACGACCACTAGAGGGCGCTTCTTGTAAATTAGCCTGCCTCCTACACAGAAAAACCAGAAAATTAAAGCTTTATACTAGCTTTATCCTGATGTGATTTAGAAAATGTAAGGATACTGGGTGGTAGAACGCACATATCTAGGAAAAGTCATGAAAGGAGGGTCCTGGAATTTGATTGTGTGTAAAAGTGAATATTTATTTTACTCACAGGGTCAACGTGACCCCACCACGGCTGTTCTAGTGTTAATGACGCTGATCTCCAAAGGCTCAAATCGAGCGCTCGTAAGCGCGTCGAGCACCGGCGACAAATCCCAAAGCAAGACAGGTGGCCTGGAAACCGTTCAGACGTGGTGTGCTGCCTCCATGAAATGACGCACAAGGGCGTGTGCTCCTAAAGTCAGAGAAGACACCACACCACGTCTTTCACACCAACCCTCAAACAACCTCCACTTGAGATCTTGTAGACTCCTTATAGAGGGGGGCTGTAGCCCCCTGAATTGTGGCAATTTAGGGACATGCCCTCCGAGTTCAGATTGGACCTCTCACGGGCCAAACCCTAGATCCATTGTCTCAGGGTGAGTCTTGAAAAAACATGGAAGTCTTGGCCCTTGTGCTTTGATAGCTAATCCTTGCGCAATGGAAGACACCAAGGTTATGAAAGCTGTGATATCTTCGTTCACCAAGGTTCGCCCGGGCCTGGGTTTTACACACAATGGAACAGCGATACAGACTGCAGTTTGTGCTTCTTCTTCCTCCACCACCATCCTGGGTATTGGTGCAGTCCACTCTGGAAAAAAAGTGAGGACATGTAGTCTGTCCCTTCTCCTGATTGGAGAGAAGAGAGAGCCTGTGGGAGAGAGCACCCCGCTCTGTCCAGAGTGAGAGAAATGAGGCAGAGGGAACGCATCCACGAGCATGTTTGGCCATAGATCCAGTAAAGGATGGATGCAAATCGAGCATGACTTGTCCGAACAGCCCTGATGGGTGAACAGGTCCGTCCAGGATATGATCGGCCAGGGAGTCAAGCAGCTCCTTCGCCTGCTCCGCTGGCTAGACAGAGAGGAGGGCTGTGGCTTTGGTAGAGCGCGCTGCCTAGACAGGGTCTTTGTAGATCGCTGTCATTGGTGGCTGTGGTGTTTAAGAACTCAGGCTTCAGCTTGCCACCATCATGGAGGATCGTGGCAGTCGGCAGGCACCTTTGGCGGCATGGTACTGAGCCAACGACACCTGCACATGCAGGAGGGAGTTCCACCCCGCTGCCTCTGCATCTCTGTCTTTCTAGGACGTCCAGATGACGTCTTTCTAGGATGTCCAGATGACGTCTTTCTAGGACGTCCAGATGATATCTTTCTAGGACGTCCAGATGACGTCTTTAGGACGTCTTATGGACTACAAGACGTCCCAAAGACGTCATCTGGACGTCCTAGCAAGACGTCATCTGAACCCACATTCCGGCTTCCCTGAGGACGTCTTTTGGACTCTTTGTTTACTGGGCACCTCCACATGCGGGAGGGAGTTCCACCCCTCTGCCCCTCTGCATCGGCCATATCTAGGTGGCCTGTAGCTAGGTATGATGATGCCATGAGGTGAGGGGGCTTATCCCACCTAGACTGAGTCAGGGATCAGCTCTCAACATCGAAACATCGACATTTCACTGCAGCATGCTTTCTGAAACAGAAAGTTAAGTCAGGGACAGAAGACTCCTCACCGCACTCACTGGCCTGTGTAGCAGGTTGAGCAGAGGGGAGGAGGGGCTCTTCTTCTCCGACCGAGAGCCTCATCCATCTCTCCCTCAGAGAAGTGGTCGTTGGAAGCACACTGCTACAGGTCGCACTCATCACTCTCATGGTGAAAAAGGGACCTCTGCTCCCGTACTAGACTAGACTAGAGACTCCCCCCCCCCCCCCCCCCGGCACTATAAGAGCGAGCACTCGTTGATAGAAGAGGAGGACATGGATAAGCCTTTTCTTTACTTTACGTTTTCCTGGTGCGTTTGGTGGCATGTTGGACCGAGCCAGAGGAACAGAGGGAAGAGAGAAGAGAGAAAAGAGTAAGTGGAATTCCTCTAGACGTTTCTCATCAAACGGATGTTCTGTTGTTGATCAAGCATGCCACTTGACATGAGTACATATTTACAATCCTGAAAACAAGAGACTGATTTGTGCGCAGTACAAAGTTGAGACAGATAAGAGATCTACCACAGGCCAAGCGCACCGCTTTAACAACACCCTAAAGACCAGGCAAAAGGAACGCGGCAATTTTGGTGTGGACGGCTGTGTGTGTCACGATGTGTTTACTTCCTTTACAGCCGTTGAAACGTATCCGTTTGAAGCCTTTGAAGTCGTTTCCTGGTTTCTGGCGGTTCCTCTCTGTTGTGCGTACTTGGGTAGCCGTGAGCAGGATGAACAGTCCCAGCTGTGCTCCAGTACTGGCCCTGGCTCTACAGGCTGTCGCCATGGCGGTACTGTCAACAGGGGAAGGAGAGGTAAACGAAGCACTGTGGTGGTTCCTAACAGACAAACCTAACAGCCACCCAAGATTTGGCAGACTGGCTCCGACATGGTGGTCATGGTTCCTAACTCCTAACTAGTTTGCAGTGTCACGGTTAAACACAGGCAACCGCTGGTGAATGTAGATATGGTTCAACATAGCAACATATCGGTACAGGGCCATCAGGTCAAAAACATCACGCCACTTGAACAGTTTCTTCCCCAAAGCCACAGCCCTCCTCAATAACTCCTGATCATTGCCACTTGCACTTTACATGTTCTTGCACTTAGTTGTACAGTATATTTATTCATAATATTCAGTTATATTGGTACTGTATATTCTGTCTTGAGTTTTGTTGTATTGTCGTCTTGCTGTTGTATGTACTGTAGCTTGTTTAGCATGGTAGAATACCAAGTCATGTTCCTAGTGCACTGCACATGGCAAATAAAGTTGAGTTGAATTGAATTGAATCCTCTGTGAAATTGAGGCTTGAAGCTTGAATTGAACAATGTGGCCTGTACGTAATGCGAAAAAACACCACCCATGGTCTTAGATTCTATCAAAGTGAAAAGCTTGAAATGTGATTGTGTGTAATCCCAATGAATATAACCAATACATCACCATCTGTAGTGTATACAGTAGAACTGTTGAGCCAAGACCTTCTGTCACTGTAATCTGGCTGTGTCACGAAAGCTTTGCACAGTTATGTTGATCGTGTACCTTGTGCAGTGGCGGACTCAGGCTGTTTGAAGGGCAGGGGGGGGCGAAAAGAAAAAAAGGGCACCTACTGCACAACATGGGACCCCATCAGTGCACATGGTCAACTTTAGACCATTGGAAGGGCAGTCAATAGGGCACATCCTCTCATTTTGACACTCAAAAGGGCACTTTAGTGCAACGTTGTTCAACTGTGGGGGCACATGGTCAAGTTTAGACCATTGGAGGGGCACCAGTAGGGCACGTCCTTTCATTTTCGCCACTCAAAAGGGCACTTATGAGAGACATTTTTCAACCGTGGGGGCACCAGGAGGGGCGGTCGCCCCTGAGTCCGCCAGTGATCTTGTGTATAGTAGCTAGATCTGGACACGCACATACGAGCAGGCCCGGCCTAGGACTTTTGTGGCCCTAAGCAACATTTTTATTGTTCCCCCACAGCGGAGTTTTGGATTGATAACTGTTTTGTACGGAGCTCCCCTGGGGTCACATGGTAGAAAAAAATATTTGATAAGTGAGTCCGTTACCAAATAGTAAATCTGTTCCCTCGGTTTAGTAATCCGTTCCCTCGGTTTAGTAATTCGTTAGGGTTAGGGTTAGGGTTAGGCCCTACGAGCCAGAACGATCGCAAGGATTCTAACCCTAACCCTAACCCTAATCCTTGCGATCGTTCTGGCTCATAGGGCCTAACCCTAACCCTAACCATAACCATAACCCTAACCCTAACGAATTACTAAACCGAGGGAACGGATTCACACATCAAATTCTTTTTTTCTACCATGTGACCCCAGGGGGGCTCCGTAGATAAGTGTTTCGTTGACGAGGTAGCAGAGTTTTTGACGGACGGCTGGTAGCTTGCGCTAGTAGTTAATTAATTTAATTTAATTTTGCCATTTAGCAGACGCTTTTATCCAAAGCGACTTACAATTACGAATTACAGGGACATTCCCCCTGGAGTAACTGAGGGCTAAGTGCCTTACCCAAGGGCACACTAGTAGTGGTGTGGCTTCAGGCGGGATTTGAACTCACAACCTTCCGATCCCAAGTCCAACTCACTATCCACTAGACCACCACTACCCCCCGAAGTAGTTTCCAACACCTCGCTACATCATTTAGCATATGAATAGAACAGCGAGCATGACCTTAGCTATATAAATACAATTCTGAAAGCAAACTGTTCATTTCTCATACATGTCGAAACATGTATAGGACGGTGACCAAATAAGTTTGATTGATTGTTGGCGATTGCGCAATAGATACATTTTTCACACAACGACAAACATGTTCCAGTTTTATTCTTTGAACAACAGAATAGCAAACGTTAAATTGCACAGATTAATAACGTATGCATGCCATGTAATGTAAGTGGAGAGGAGTTTTCAAACAGTTCGAACTATGCTGACATCGGGGAAAACCCAGAGGATGTTGAACAGCTATTTTCACTGGGAAAAGCCCAGGCCTGTATGGACTGGATGAGGTGTGAACACAGCAGGGGGTTGTGGGGGAGGGAAAGGTAGCCCAAAAGTCTAATGAAAAGTATCGACAATGATGAAAGACTGTGGCGCAGGAGGTAGAGCCGCCGTCTAATGATCGCAAGGTTGGCAGTTCGGTGGTTCAAGCCCCGGCTGGCCACATGTCGAAGTGTCCTTGGGCAAGACACTGAACCCCAAATTGCTCCCAGTGAGCGTGCCGGCGCCTTGCATGGTAGCTTGCCGCCATTGGTGTGTGAATGTGTGTGTGAATGGGTGAATGAGAGGCCGTTGTAAAAGCACTTTGGATAAAGGCGCTATATACGTGCAGTCCGAAAAACAGGATGTCATAATCAAATATAAAACCTGATTGGATTAAATAAGATTCTGTTGTGATTGTGGATTACTATTTTACTTATTAGTACATAGTAGTCTCCTAATCCTGCGACAGTTTGAGCGAGACTGTAATAGCGTTGTTGTTTCAGCCCCTGTTACAATCGCATACGTTAGGGTTAGGTGATACTGGAAGCGCTGGCAGTACCTGTCCAGGACACACAGGATAATGGTGTCCATCACAACGGTCCCTGAGACAGAGACAGATAGAGACAGACACAGACAGACAGACAGACAGACAGGCAGGCAGACACGCAGACAGACACACAGACAGACACCCAGTCAGACACGCAGACAGACAGGCAGACAGACACGCAGACAGACACACAGACAGACATGTAGACAGACACGCAGACAGACACACAGACAGGCAGGCAGACAGACAGACAGACAGACATCACGGGGCGGTTGTTGTGGTTGCTGTGTCGTTTATGTTTACGTTTAAATGCTTTATTATCAGCAACGTGATCCACGAGGATTAAGTTAGATAGAAATGTGACCCAAGGAGCTTGAAGGTGTGTAAGTGTCAGTCTGGGAGGGGGTACACAGGCAAGCTGAGCAGACCACTGGTCAGTGTGGAACTGGATACTTCCTGCCCACCTTAACACTTAACCAGCCATGAGGGGTCATTTGACCCCTGTTAGTAGGGAAAAAAGTGTTTATATCTTTGCAGTCGATCAAATTTCAGGACCCTCCTTTCATGACTTTTCCTAGATATGTGCGTTCTACCACCCAGTATCCTTACATTTTCAATATCACTTCAGGATAAGTTAGTATGAAGCTATTTTGAAGTTTTTCTGTGTAGGAAGCAGGCTAATTTACAAGCGGCCAACTAGTGGTCGTTGTGTGTAAATAGCAGGGTAGCATTTTAAAGAGGGGGGTCATTTGAGGGTCATTTGGCTCTTTTAGTAGGTAAAAAGGCACCGCTGTTCTAGTGTTAACTGCTCAAGAATCAGCTCTACCCAAACTGAATCATTCAATACTGAACAACAAAGAGTACCTGTTAAGATTTGGGATAAGTGGATAATGAACAGTACCAGTCAAAAGTTTGTACACACTTTCCCATTCAACTGAACACACACACCTTTGACTGATACTGTAGCAGTTTGTGAAAGGACCAAAAAACATAATAATAATAATGCACTTTGCAGATACACATCAATATACTTTCTCGGTACAACAAGACATGAACAAATAACAGTTCATTGACTTTACGCTGCAGCTCAATGAAGTCTGTCGTCCCAAGAGCGATCTTAAAAACCTCCATGCAGACCCCACCTCTTTTTCTGCGAATGTACTGTAGGGTCTCCCTTTCTCCTCTCCCCCCCAGGGGTGTGTGAGGGGGAGGTATTGTCTCCCGTCCAGGGGTGTGTGAGGGGGAGGTATTGTCTCCCCCCCCTGCCAGCATTTGTTACTACGCAAGTGCAGCTTGGGTGAAAATGAGTCGTCCCACCTGCTGGGACCGAAGTTATTGGGGGCCGTGACACTGAATCCACACACACACACGCACGCACACACACACAGGCCAGCTGAGGGTGATTTGGCTCAGGTCAAGGTCAAGGAGCAGGTGGGCTTCCCTCTCTCTGTGTCCCCTGAGGTGCAGCAGCAGGGGGGGGGGGGTCCCCAGGGATAATTAGCACCAATTTGGTCAGTCCCCTCCTCGTGTTTCACCCCCCCGAGACCCCCCCCCCCCGGCAGCTCCACCAATAGCAGCGTAGCTCCTGTAACCTCCCCTGATCCCCCCCATTTGAGAGCTCAATCAAAGAAAAACATTTGCAGGAAATATCTGCAGATGAACTTTTTTTGGTGAAGTTGCTAGGTGATAGTTGCTAAGTTGCTAGGTGATAATAAGTAAGCAGGGGAGGGTCTTTCGCTAGCGTGTTTTTAGCGTGTAAAGGCTTCTGGGTACAACAGCTGCTCGATTCTGCTGTAGTCAGACTTCCCTCCCGAGAAGTGTGTCTTTTTCTGAATGGAGGTCCACACGGAGTGACCATCTGTGTGTGTGTGTGTGTGTGAGAGAGGAGGAAGAGAGGTGGTAAAACAAACCTGAAATTACCTCAGAATATTGTTTTGTACGACACATGATTCGCTCCCCCCTCTTGAAAGAAAACAGATTTTCTTTCTGAAAACAAAACACCTGGGATGAGGTTTAATTTGTCTGTACTTAGACAAATGTATTTCTTGTATTGTATTCCCCATGACTCCGTCCACCAGCTCCAACTCCTACATTTTAATTAATAATTTTGTATCATTTAGCAGACGCTTTTAATCCAAAGCGACTTACAATTACGAATTACAGGGACATTCCCCCTGGAGTAACTGAGGGCCTTACTCAAGGGCACACTAGTAGTGGTGTGGTTTCAGGCGGGATTTGAACTCACAACCTTTCGATCACAAGTCCAACTCACTATCCACTAGACCACCATTACCCTACTCCTCTTCCCCCACCTCAGCAGGGGCTCCCGGGCCTCTCCAGAACGGCCCACCTCATAAGCCCCCTCCTCCCCTACCACAATGACCACTCTCTCAATCCTGGAGAGGGAGGTTAACAGACTGTTCAAGAGACAGAACCCAAACGCACAGCAACTGGACCAGACTTTGCCTCTGTCTCTCCCTCCATCCTGAAGCGCTGTGGTGCTTCCGATCAGCTGTCTCCACTGTTCACAGACATGTTTAACACTTCACTGGAGATGTACATACCCGTACCAGCCTGCTTCAAGACCTCCATCATCATCCCCGTCCCCCCCAAAGAAGCAAGGACACACAGGACTCAAATGACTACAGACACCATCGCATACCCTGACCTCTGTGGTAATGAAGTCATTTGAGTATTGAGTAATTGTCCTACCTTACAACCATGACGAACCCACAACTGGACCCCCCCCCCCCTGCTGTTTGCCTACAGAGCCTACAGGTGGTCTCTGGACAATTCAAGCTCAAGAAGTTTGCAGACAACACCAACCACCCTCATTGGGTTTATCTCTGGAGGGGGATGAGTCTACCAACAGGTGGGAGATGTTTGATCATCTGGTGTCCTTGGGCGGACAAAACAACTCGGAGCTGAACGCTCTCGAGACGGTAGAGACGGGTGTGGACTTCAGTAGGAACCACCCAGCACCCATCACCTTGTGGGACTCCCTAGTCGACACTGTGGAGTCCTTCCACTTCCTGGGCATCATCATCATCATCACCACCCAGGACCTCAAGTCGGAGCTGAATATGAGCCAGGGCCCTGGGGCAGGGAGGAGACATTAGCCCCTTTCACACATACTGTAGTTCCCTGTAACTTCCATGGAATCCCAAGCTGTGTCGACCGGGTATTTTCGCCGTTCACACATGAGCCAAATGCCGGCAGATTCCCGTGTTGCTTTTTCAAACTCTTTGAATCATTCCCTTATGGCAGGAGGCTGTGGGCCATCATGACCAAAACCTCACCACACTAAAAGTTTCTTCCTGACTGAAGTTCACCTCACTAACAAGCCCCCCCAAGACTGTTATCTTGACCCCCACTGACACCAAACAGTCCCACTGCACTATTCTTATAAACACTTTTTCATCTCTATTATTATTATTGTTTTTCCACTTCAGTTTCTGTTGAAGCAAATACCAATAAATCAGTTTGATTGTTATTCTGATTTCTCATTCTGATTAGCTCATCTCATTTCAAACCAGTCGATTCAAGAAATTAAAGAAGTAAAAAAAAAAAGTGCTATATCATCCCAGTGTTAACCAGGCTTTCCAATTTTCACTTCCTACTTCCTACTCCTGAAATGGAGCTGACCCAGATCATCTGCCCTTGATGTAAATCGCTCCCATTGGTGGTGTGACCCTGAACATAGTGTTCCCTGCGCCACGGATGCTAATTAAACCCACCTGGCACATGTCCCTATAGAGGGAGGTGGTGTGTGTGGGGGGGGGGCAGGCTGCCAATAACGATTAGCTGGGCAGATTAGGGGACAGGGCAAGCGGTCGGTCCCCTATGGGGGTTAGCCCACCTGGCAACACCCGTCAGTCAGCCAGCCGGGGGTGACTCTCTCATGTGTCGGCATACTGTGCATTGTTGCGCCGCCATCCTAACCACGGCTTTTCTCTCCTCGCTATGTCAAGTATTAAATACTTGCTTCCTATTAAGAAAGATGATCTGGGGTCTCCACAGTTATACAGTAGCTAACAGCTAACCCCTTACCGTCCTTCCCTCTGACTCCCCTTTGCCCTTTTCCAATCAGCTGTATCACAAAGTTTAGTCTTTCATTCCCCCCCCTCATCCCTCTCCCTTTTATATCCTTGGCTTGTTGTTTTCTTGGGACGAGGGCTGAGTCATCACAAGTTCATCACATTTGGGAAAGCCATTAGCTTAGCGCTGTAGCGTAGCACAACCTCCTCGGCCGTGACAGTTGACGACAGGCCTTGGAAGTGCAGCTCAGCCTCTGGACCCCAGGTGTCATTCAACTCCCCACGTCAGGGGATTCATTTGAGTTTTTGGAGGGGAAGATCTGTTGACTTTGGGTGAGGAGAGAGGGCTCGTTAAGTTAATGAAACACTCGGAGATCAGCGGGCTTTTTAGTGCTCTGTGACTTGAGCAAAAACCCCAGGCGGGGGTTCAGGCCAAGATCCCTCCACTGATGGCCCTGAGTGTCAACGTGAAAATGACACCCACTTCCACACGGGTGGTGGACTCCTCACTCAAGTCTCACGTTGGCTCACATTATGCTGCCATAAGCAGGACACAACAGGTGTCATAAGGAGTCACCACAACTTGGCGAGGGTGATGCAATAGGAAAATCCTGTCACTCTAAACCCGCAAACTCTGGATAGTAGGGATACTATGGTGACTTAAATAAGAAAAACATACAAGGCCGGTCATAGGATAATAAAAAAAAGAGAGACGTCGACTGATAGATTTCTAGAGCGAGTTCGAACAAACAAACACTTGTTGTGGTTTTAGATCTTTTTTAATACTGAGAAATGTAAGTCTCTCTACCCTTTGGTGAATCTAGTACTCAAGGAAGGCCCATTTCCTTCCTGTAAGGGAGGGGCCAAGATCTGTGGCGCAGTGAATAATTCTGACTATGGACAGGGCCCATAACTTGTGTAATCACAGATTTGTATAATATGATTGGTTCCCAAGAGTAGTGACCTCATGACCAAGGACAGTTCTATACATATGAGTCCCACCCATCATTGGGGGCTTTTTGCTTTTTGGCTATTGCTTCTTGCTTATTGGTCTGCTCGTTTCTCTCTTCGCTCATGTAACTTTGCTTAATAAAAGGCCTCTTTGGAGACAATAATGATCTAAGCTCTTTGTGCTTTATAAGTTTTACTAAATCTATTAAGAATCAATTAAATCCACAACACACTCGTACACTTTAAACTGCACATCGTCTTGGTTGACTACCTGACCCTCAACAAATTGACGTTCAAATTCTCCTTCTGGTCTACGAAGCCCTAAAAGGCATCGGTCCTGCCTCCCTGTTGGACCTACAGTACTCTCCACCTATGGACATCCACGCACCCAACGGTCAAGACCCACCAGGCTGCTTCATGCACCCAGAACCAGACCTCTGCATAACGGGGCAGCGTTCCTCTCACACACCACACCTTTGGAACTCACTTCCTGACAGTCTGAGGGCTGTTCAGACGATGTCTGGGCTCTTAACACTAGAAGAGCCTTGAGGGGTCACTGTGACCCCTGTGAGTAAAAAAAGAAAATTCTATCTTTGCACTCGATCAAATTTCAGGACCCTCCTTTCATGACTTTTCCTAGATATGTGCGTTCTACCACCCATTATCCTTACATTTTCAAAATCACTTCCAGGATAAGATAGTATAAAGCAGTTTTGCAGTTTTTCTGTGTAGGAGGCAGGGTAAAAAAAGAAGCGCCCTCTAGTGATCTCTGTGTGTAAATAGCAGATTTACATTCTAAAAAGGGGGTCTATTTGACCCCCAAGGCGGCTCTACTAGCAGGTAAAATAAGCACGGCTGTCGTAGTGTTAAAACCCTATCAGCTGGCCTACCCTTCCTCCTAGACATTGATTGTTCCTTTTATGATATGATGATATGGTTATACTGTGTTTGTTTTGCTTTCGCTGAAGTGCAACCCCCAAGAACATTGTAAGAGCAGAGAGGGACGTACATCGATACAGTCATCGATACGAATCGCTGCAATCAGATCAGCTTTCTCAGTTCCAGAGAAAATGATTTCCCCCTGAGCACTGACACCAGAGCAGCTCTGGGAGTCACATTTCCACCTATGGCAGCACATCTTCAATACGACCCCGCCGAAAGTTGGCTTACTCCAATTATTGTGAAAGTGCTGTCTGAATGTTTAGCTGTCTGAATGTTTAGCCTCCTGGGAAACTGCGACACTTTAAATAAATGTGAAATAACACCACTGCAATATGACAACCCTAATCGTCTATCTGTACAGTATAGTACAGTGGATAGTGTACATAGCCTTTATTTATGTAAACCAGCTCCTTCCCTTCTTGTGATTGTTTTTAAAAAGTTTTTTTTTTTTTCCCTTTCCTAACACCAGGGGAGCCACCCCTCCTAAATTTCGTTGTTTGGTACCTGTACTGTAGCAATGACAATAAACACCATTAATTCATTCATTCATTATAATTCAACTGATAGGGTTTTACTTTGGTACACACCAGGTGCTGGAGGTGATGGCATCATTCATGTTATGAAATCTATAAGTCGATCACATTTTTTTGCAATACATTCATGGTTGAAATACTAACTAAGCAAATGAAACCAAAATATCATCATGACATAATCATCATGCACGTTTCAATACAACTCCTTGATTGAATAATCTCATGATCTGCTTGTTTGCAAAGACATCTGCATGCAAACATGTTCAAAGGTGCCTGGAGGTCCCAGCGAGGGGAACAAACAGAGGAATTCCATATTTTATGATGGACTGTGGGTGCTCTGCTTGTTTTAAGAGCAACATTAGTAACAAGGGTTTTGGGGAAACAAGGAAACAAGGCTCTGTTTGTTTCGTGTGCACCACTGGATAGATGTGGGGTTATCAGCCCATTAATTTAATGTTCTCTCAGTCTCTGGCAGATATCAGCCTATATCTCAATATATGTGTGTGTGTGTGTGTGTGTGTGTGTGTGTGTGTGTGTGTGTGTGTGTGTGTGTGTGCGCGTGTGTGTGTGTGTGTGTGTGCATGCATGCATGTGTGCGTGCGTGTTTGCATGTGCGTGTGTGCATGCGTGTGCATGTGTGCGTATGTGCATGTGTGTGTGCATGCGTGTGTGCATGCTCGTGTGCACGTGCGCGTGCGTGCGTGAGAGTGCCCTCCACACACTCCAGAGATGTATGTGTGTGCGTGTGTGCACGTGTGTGCGCGTGCGTGTGTGAGAGTGTCCTCCACACCCTGCAGAGATGTAACATGGTTCTGGTGTCAGGGAGTTCAGCTCCAGGCTGAACCAGGCCTTCCCAGCCTGGTGGTGCAGGTCTCAGAGGGCAGCCTAGCTGGTCCAGGTCTCAGAGGGCAGCCTAGCTGGTCCAGGTCTCAGAGGGCAGCCTAGCTGGTCCAGGTCTCAGAGTGCAGCAGCCTGGTGGTGCAGGTCTCAGAGGGCAGCCTAGCTGGTCCAGGTCTCAGAGTGCAGCAGCCTGGTCCAGGGCTCAGAGTGCAGCAGCCTGGTGGTGCAGGTCTCAGAGTGCAGCAGCCTGGTCCAGCAGGTCTCAGAGTGCAGCAGCCTGGTGGTGCAGGTCTCAGAGGGCAGCCTAGCTGGTCCAGGTCTCAGAGTGCAGCAGCCTGGTCCAGCAGGTCTCAGAGTGTAGCAGCCTGGTCCAGGTCTCAGAGTGCAGCAGGCCTGATGGTGCAGGTCTCAGAGTGCAGCAGCCTGGTCCAGCAGGTCTCAGAGTGTAGCAGCCTGGTCCAGGTCTCAGAGTGCAGCAGGCCTGATGGTGCAGGTCTCAGAAGGCAGCCTAGCTGGTGCAGGTCTCAGAGTGCAGCCTGCAGCCTGGTCCAGCAGGTCTCAGAGTGCAGCAGCCTGCCTGGTGCAGGTCTCAGAGTGCAGCAGGCGGTAACTCTATCACCCGGCCTGTCCCATTCCTGGCATCGCAGACGCTGGAAAGAATGCAGCGGTGAAAGTTGTGATTGGTGTAAGCAGGGTGAGTGGCATTTTGGGACTGGAAATCAAGGGGTGGGAGGGTGGGGTGGGGAGGGTGGGGGGAGAGGGTGGTGGGAGGGTGGGGGGTGGGGGGGGGCAGGGGGGTAGGGGTAGGAGCAGTTACAGGACGCGAACGAACAGGGGGGGAAAGGGTGGATCACAAATTCAGGGTAGGGGCTGGCTGGCGATCTGAGTCTAGACGCTTCGCAGACAGGATGAGAAGCACAGTCTGTTCTCTCTCTCTCCCTCTCCCTCTCCGAACTTTGAAAATAATCTCCCCTGTCTCTTATTCCCTCTCTTTTTTCACCTCCCTCTGCTTTTGTTTTTCTGCCCCTACGGTCCAGCTGTAATCGAGGAACGGAGTATTGGGGTGCCGCCTGCTAAATATGGGCCTGGGAGAGGACACTGCGTTCTGCCCTCGCCGTTATGAATGAATGAATGGTCTTTATTGTCATTGCTACAGTACAGGTACCAAACAACGAAATTTAGGAGGGGTGGCTCCCCTGGTGTTAGGAAAAAAAAAAAAAAAAAACTTTTAAAAACATCACAAGAAGGGAAAGAGCTGGTTTACATAAATAAATAAAGGCTATGTACACTATCCACTATACTATACTGTACAGATAGACGACTAGGGTTGTCATATTGCACAATAGTGTTATTTCACATTTATTTATAGTGTCGCAGTTTGCAGGCTTGAAATGTACATATTTGTGCCTCAGCACTACACCTGATTTTTTCAGTCCAGCAGCTGCCATCAATCCGTCCAGACTGTCCAGGGCCCAGAACCTAGGTCTTTGCTGTGTTCAGGGCCTGGACGGCCCTGTGGTAGAAGCTGTTCTTCAGTCTGTTTGTCCTTGCGGCCAAGGTCCTGAACCGCCTTTTCGAGGGCAGCCTGGTAAAGTGTTCGTACCCAGGGTGGGTCGGGTCCCTGGAGATCTTGGAGGCCTTCCTGAGACAGCGTGTGTTGTACAGCTCTTCCAGAGAGGGGAGGGGGGCGCCGGTGATCTTCTGTGCTGTTCTCACGACTCTCTGTAGCGCATTTCTCTCCGCTGTTGTGCAGCTGGAGAACCAGTTGCAGATGCCGTAGGTGAGGATGCTCTCCACTGCGCCGCGGTAGAAGGTCACCAGTATCTCCTGCTTGCTGTGTTCCTTCCTGAGGACTCTCAGGGTGTATAGCCGCTGTTGTGCCTTCTTGATGGTGGCTTTTGTGTTGTCCTTCCAGGTCAGGTCATCCCGCATGTGCATCCCCAGGAATCGGAGGGTTGAGACTCTCTCCACGCTCTCTCCGTCGATGAGCAGGGGCTGGATCTCAGACTTTTTCCTCCTGAAGTCTACGATGATTTCCTGGGGCTTTGACTTTTTCAGCAGCAGGTTGTTAACCTTGCACAGCTTGCTCAGTTGCTCTACCTCATCCCTGTACGCCGCCTCGTCCCCCCCCGAGATGCATCCCACCACGGTGGTGTCGTCTGCAAACTTTACGATGGAGTTGCTGGGGTGGACGGGGGTGAAGTCGTAGGTGTAGAGGTTGTAGAGGATGGGGCTTAGCACGCAGCCCTGGGGGGAACCAGTGCTGAGTCTGAGGGCTGTGGAGGTGTGGGGGCCCACCCGCAC
>NC_137688.1:1840782-1860782 GCF_963989245.1 Nansenia antarctica | reverse complement strand
CTCCTGTCTCATAAGCAAGAAGAGGGGTAGGCCGTTCCTGTTCCTTGTGCTAGGACATGTGATTAGTAACGTAAAGCTGCTTTTTCTCATTGACTCTACATGAAAGACCAGCTGTGTTCCACTACTGAATCTCTTTTGAATTCGGTGTGGCTATTCTACATACAACACTGCTTACATACAACACTGCTTACATACAACACTGCTTTCTTCATACAACACTGCTTTCTTCATACAACACTGCTTACATACAACACTGCTTTCTTCATACAACACTGCTTTCTTCATACAACACTGCTTACATACAACACTGCTTACATACAACACTGCTTACATACAACACTGCTTTCTTCATACAACACTGCTTTCTTCATACAACACTGCTTTCTTCATACAACACTGCTTACATACAACACTGCTTACATACAACACTGCTTACATACAACACTGCTTTCTTCATACAACACTGCTTTCTACATACAGCACTGCTTTCTTCATACAACACTGCTTTCTACATACAGCACTGCTTTCTACATACAACACTGCTTTCTTCATACAACACTGCTTTCTTCATACAGCACTGCTTTCTTCATACAACACTGCTTTCTTCATACAACACTGCTTTCTTCATACAACACTGCTTACATACAACACTGCTTACATACAACACTGCTTACATACAACACTGCTTTCTATATACAACACTGCTTTCTTCATACAACACTGCTTACATACAACACTGCTTTCTACATACATCACTGCTTACATACAACACTGCTTTCTATATACAACACTGCTTTCTTCAACAACAACAATGCGCTCAACACTGTGTCATGTTTTCATGTGTGATGTCAAACAAGAATCAGAATCAGAACCAGAATTACATCTGCTTTTCCATCCAATCCAATTACGCTTTTATTACATCCCAAAGTACACAACAGTCAAATGATTTGGCTTCGGTTCCTTAACATTGGCATTGCAGCGTCAAGATATAAAAATCACAATAATAAAGTAAAATAAGTAATAAGTAAAGTGACGGTAGCAACCAGTCCTACTACAGTGGATTCAACAGTGCTCAAGTACAATGACATGAAATGCAATATAATACAGTACCAGTGGCCAGGTAGTCAGGTAGTGTACAAGTAATCAGTAGTGTGCAAAGTAGGCATATAATAGCATGTTCGTAGTGTGCGTGTGGCTGGTTTGAGGGAGACACAGTCTGTTTCCTTCCAGGTCATGTCTCCAGCAGCCTGATTGCTTTGGGGGGGGAAGTAGCTGTGTGACGTCCTCTGGGTTTGAGCCCCGAGGCGACGGCGCTGCTTCCCCGACAGAGAGGCTTGACCACCTGTTGCTCTGCCCAGATTACTGCAGCACTCAGCAACCAGACGAAATATCGACTTTTCAGATTTTCCTCCCTGGCGCACAAATCCTACCCAAATTAGAGGGCTTATCACCCCCCCTCCTTCCTGGACCCCGACCCCAAACCAGGCTGTCCTAATGCCCCAAACTAGGCAGTCCTAATGCCCCAAACCAGGCTGTCCTAATGCCCCAAACTAGGCAGTCCTAATGCCCCAAACCAGGCTGTCCTAATGCCCCAAACTAGGCAGTCCTAATGCCCCAAACCAGGCTATCCTAATGCCCCAAACTAGGCAGTCCTAATGCCCCAAACCAGGCTGTCCTAATGCCCCAAACCAGGCTGTCCTAATGCCCCAAACCAGGCTGTCCTAATGCCCCAAACTAGGCAGTCCTAATGCCCCAAACCAGGCTATCCTAAATCGTCACATCTTGTCTCCATGAACCCCTGCTGAGAGCAAATGGCCATTTTCCACAATGAGTCACAATGATATAAGGAAAAAAGGCTAATCCCTTTTCCTGAGCGGCAAGCCACACACACGCGTGACCTAGCTTCATGTTGTTGTGTGTTTACCATCAGGCGTGTCGAGGTACACAAACACACACACACACACACACACACACACACACACACACACACACACACACACACACACTACGGACACTCACAGACTTGAACACACATATACAGAACACATAAGTCCACACACCCTCAGAGTTGCTGCAAAGAGAGGGAAACTGAACCAATATTGCATAAAATATTGATCAAAACAGTGCAGATATTATAACATGGCATCATCAGCACAGCAGGTACACAGTGGATAACTCCACGGCTGGAATCCGGATGAGCAGCAACTATGTGTGTGACTGCACCGCCTCCCTCTGAAAGAGAGACACTGCCCTCATGTGGCCAACACAGCGTAGTACAACAAAGCCAATTTAAATGGTTTACCAATTTGGAAAAATGGATGGTGAATACCATACTCATGAAGCTCATTAACATACAGCTCATTAACATACAGAATACGAAGTTCTCCCCCTAGGTAGAAGGCTTCGCATGCCAAGATGTAACTATAAGCTCTTAAAACTATCATTTGTCCCATTCTCCATTAAACTAATCAATTCTCTCAAGCAGAAACGATGATTAGGACATGATCACCAGCACCTGCACTTTATCTTGGACACCACTTGAAGGGCCATGTGCAATATTCGAAAACACCACTTGAAGGGTTATGTGCAATATATATGTATACCAAATGATGCCATGTCCAGGTGGAAACTGCTGCCAATGTCACTCAATGTTTGTTGCTGTCCTGTTGTTTACTTTGTCTACTGTATGTTGTATGTATCGTCACTGTTGCACTTGAAGCATGAAAGTACCATGCCCAAGACAAATTTCCCCTCGGGGACAATAAAGTACAATCAATCAATCAAATCAATCAATCAATACACACACACACGTACACACACAGAGACACACACAGCTAATTAACATACAGCTCATTAACATACAACTCATTAGCATGAAGCTCATTAACATGAAGCTCATTAACATACAGCTCATTAACATATACACAGACACACGTATAGACACAGAGACATTAGCATGACCAGGGGCGGATTTAGGATCGTAGGAGATCCGGGGCTTAGCCCAGAGGGAGAATATAATGTGCGCGCAGAGCGCGCCGGAAAATTTTGCCTTCAACCTTCAATTTACCACCACCTTAAAGCGGACAAAAGGCACTGGAGAACACATATACATTCACACCCTTTAATGAAGCAAACTAATTGTGGTGGTTCTGGGCACAGAGGGAGGTCAGCACACGTAGCTCCCCCTGCCACCATCATTTATATTTGTATAGAATTACATAATTGATGGGCTGAGGCTAGTTATGTTACAGTATGTATATCAGGGCAGACTCTGTGCTCACCACTTATATTGTATTTAGAGTCTTGTCCAGTGTTATATGACGATATATTACATGTATTGTTGGCCTGTGTATAGTACTGTGAAATCAAATCCCCCCTGGGACATTAAACAAACTTAGTTAGTTAGCGTTACATCTTAGGATAGATTTGAGTCATGTTCTGTATACATACATACTACCATAAGGGCATACTTAATGTGGTTACTCCATGTTTACTAGCTGTAACATTAACGTTACATCATTCTTTTTCACTTGTTACTCAGTCAACCAGAGTGCAGATATCAAAGACTATCAGCCTGTTATTCACTTTATTTGTATAAAGTGAATAACCACTTCATTCCATCTGTTTTTCAAATAAAGTCCATTCCATTCCATTCCATTCCATTCCATTCCATAAGTATTATCCTTTGTTTGATTTCTTACCATGTACCGTAACAGTACCTTGCTATGTTTCATTTTCATTATAACATAACGTTATGTTATGATAGCCAGCTAGCATTAGCAAACCGGAAAAGTAGTGTCAGCGAGTCAGTCACCTTTCTAATAAGATTCACAAACCTGAAACATCATCTATGTCATCACTGCTGGTGATGTCATTGTTGTCAGCTGCTGATACGGCTGCTGCAACAGTTCTTGGCGCTTGTTTTGTTGAAAACAACTTTCGGATATCCATCCTTACACTTTTGCAAGTCAGGCACTGATTGAGATCACTTCTTCTTCAGGGCAGGGTAGGCTACGCAGTATGCAGGCTAATGTCGCGCAGCTGCTGCCTCTCTGTTGGACTCCGGTACTGCACGTTACTCACGAGAGTTTTTTTTAAATTTATTTTTTATTTTATTTTTTTAAGTAAAACATTCGGGGCTTTTCAGAAAACATCCGGGGCTTGAGCCCCAGTAGCCACCCCCTAGCGCCGCCCCTGAGCATGACGCTCATTAACATGAAGCTCATTAACATGAAGCTCATTAACATACAGCTCATTAGCATGAATCTCATTAGCATGAAGCTCATTAACATACAGCTCATTAACATACACACACAGACACAGACACACGTATACACACACATAGACACACACAGCTAATTAACATACAGTTCATTAACATACAGCTCATTAGCATGAAGCTCATTAGCATGAAGCTCATTAACATGAAGCTCATTAACATACAGCTCATTAACATATGCACACACAGACACACGTATACACACAGAGACATTAGCATGAAGCTCATTAACATGAAGCTCATTAACATACAGCTCATTAGCATGAATCTCATTAGCATGAAGCTCATTAACATACAGCTCATTAACATACGCACACACAGACACAGACACACGTATACACACACAGAGACACACCCAGCTAATTAACATACAGCTCATTAACATACAGCTCATTAGCATGAAGCTCATTAGCATGAAGCTCATTAACATACAGCTCATTAACATATACACACACAGACACACGTATACACAGAGACATTAGCATGAAGCTCATTAACATGAATCTCATTAACATACAGCTCATTAGCATGAATCTCATTAGCATGAAGCTCATTAACATACAGCTCATTAACATACACACACACGTACACACACAGAGAGACACACACAGCTAATTAACATACAGCTCATTAGCATGAAGCTCATTAGCATGAAGCTCATTAACATGAAGCTCATTAACATACAGCTCATTAACATATACACAGACACACGTATACACACAGAGACATTAGCATGAAGCTCATTAGCATGAAGCTCATTAGCATGAAGCTCATTAACATACAGCTCATTAACATACAGACACACGTATACACACACACAGAGACACAGCTAATTAACATACAGCTCATTAACATACAGCTCATTAGCATGAAGCTCATTAACATGAAGCTCATTAACATGAAGCTCATTAACATATACACACACGTATACACACAGAGACATTAGCATGAAGCTCATTAACATGAAGCTCATTAACATGAAGCTCATTAACATACAGCGCATTAGCATGAAGCTCATTAGTATGAAGCTAATTAACATGAAGCTCATTAACATACATTAACATATACATACATATGTATATATATACATAAACATATACACATACATACATACATATACATACATATACATGCATACATACATGCATACATACATGCATACATACATGCATACATACATACATGCATACATACATACATGCATACATACATACATGCATGCATACATGCATACATACATACATGCATACATACATGCATACATACATACATGCATACATACATACATGCATACATACATGCATACATACATACATACATACATACATGCATACATACATACATACATACATACATACATACACATCCAGTCACACGGTGAGACACATTGAATGTAGACATCCAGTCACACACGCACACACGTCCAGCAGGTCTGATAATGGTCTGACTGGATTCGTCTCGAAGAGTAGATGTTGTTTGGTGTGTTTGGTGTCCAAAACGGTCATTGCATTCCCCCATTACACTCCCGGACACACACAGTGCCACCCCCGTGCCCCCCGCGAGCGCCGCCACTGTCTGAACGGCGCTGAACGGCGCTGAACGAGTCTATCGTTAGAACCAGGGGCGGATTTAGGATTGTTGGAGATCCGGGGCTTAGCCCAGAGGGAGAATATAATGTGCGCGCCGGAAAAATTCGCCTTCAACCTTCAACTTACCACCACCTTAAAGCGGACAAAAGGCACTGGAGAACACATATACATTCACACCCTTTAATGAAGCAAATTAATTGTGGTGGTTCTGGGCACAGAGGGAGGTCAGCACACGTAGCTCCCCCTGCAGGCCAGAACGCGCCATTGGATAGCAGCTGACCTGTATTACAAAATAGACAGTAAACACACACACACACACACACACACACACACACACACACACACACACACACGTCAGTCACCATCATTTATATTTGTATAGAATTACATAATTGATGGGCTGAGGCTAGTTATGTTACAGTATGTATATCAGGGCAGACTCTGTGCTCACCACTTATATTGTATTTAGAGTCTTGTCCTGTGTTATATGACGATATATTACATGTATTGTTGGCCTGTGTATAGTACTGTGAAATCAAATCCCCCCTGGGACATTAAACAAACTTAGTTAGTTAGCGTTACATCTTAGGATAGATTTGAGTCATGTTCTGTATACATACATACTACCATAAGGGCATACTTAATGTGGTTACTCCATGTTTACTAGCTGTAACATTAATGTTACATCATTCTTTTTCACTTGTTACTCAGTCAACCAGAGTGCAGATATCAAAGACTATCAGCCTGTTATTCACTTTATTTGTATAAGTATTATCCTTTGTTTGATTTCTTACCATGTACCGTAACAGTACCTTGCTATGTTTAATTTTCATTATAACATAACATTATGTTATGATAGCCAGCTAGCATTAGCAAACCGGAAAAGTAGTGTCAGTGAGTCAGTCACCTTTCTAATAAGATTCACAAACCTGAAACATCATCTATGTCATCACTGCTGGTGATGTCATTGTTGTCAGCTGCTGATACTGCTGCTGCAACAAGGCTCTTGTTTTGTTGAAAAAAACTTTCGGATATCCATCCTTACAATTTTGCAAGTCAGGCACTGATTGAGATCACTTCTTCTTCAGGGCAGGGCAGGCTACGCAGTACGCAGGCTAATGTCGAGCAGCTGCTGCCTCTCTGTTGGACTCCGGTACTGCACGTTACTCACGAGAGTTTATTTTTATTTTTTTTAAGTAAAACATTCGGGGCTTTTCAGAAAACATCCGGGGCTTGAACCCAAGTAGCCACCCCCTGAATGAATGAATGAATGAATGAATGAATGAATGGACTTTATGGACTTTATTGTCATTGCTACAGTACAGGTACCAAACAACGAAATTTAGGAGGGGTGGCTCCCCTGGTGTTAGGAAAGGGAAAATAAAAAAATAAAAATTTAAATCACAAGAAGGGAAGGAGCTGGTTTACATAAATAAAGGCTATGTACACTATCCACTGTACTATACTGTACAGATAGACGACTAGGGTTGTCATATTGCACAATAGTATTATTTAACATTTGCTTAAAGTGTCACAGTTTGCAGGCTTGAAATGTACATGTTTGTGCCTCAGCACTACACCTGATTTTTTCAGTCCAGCAGCTGCCATCAATCCGTCCAGACTGTCCAGGGCCCAGAACTTAGGTCTTTGCTGTGTTCAGGGCCTGGACGGCCCTGTGGTAGAAGCTGTTCTTCAGTCTGTTTGTCCTTGCGGCCAGGGTCCTGAACCGCCTTTTCGAGGGCAGCCTGGTAAAGTGACGACTAGCCCCGCCCCTGATTCTAGCGCTGTCGAACTAGACTTATAGTAAGGGAAACATATGAAAATCTGCGAAGTAAATCGTTACCAAGAAATTTCTTCACCAATGTGTTTCTAAAGGTGTGTAATAACATGTCCTAAAAGGTTGAAATTCAACTCCTGTGGGAAACCTCATAAAAAAACTGCTCAAAGTTGGGGTACCGATACCCGATTTTCGAAAATTCGAAAATGCTTAAATTGGACTTGAGTAACTTTTGAGGGGTCAAACTAGGCATTTTTCATGATTCTGAGTTGATTGCAAGCATTTATTTGTCACCAAGAGCACTTCCTGGTGCAACCCCCAAACCCCCCCCCATCCCCATTGGTGGTTGGCATTCAAAGTGAGGAAGTTTGGAGGTAACAGGTAACATTAGACAACATTAGACAGCACCAGCAGAGAGGCACTATGATGGGCATGGACACTTAGTCATAGGCCTCACTACATGTGGAACAATAGAACCAGGCTGCTTGAGCTACTCACACAGCCCAGCAGAGAGGCACTATCATGGAGGTCATAGCTCCAGAAGAGGGGTGACTGGTAGACAGCTAGGCCCAGTGAGGGCTCTCCTAATCGGACTGGCAGTGTATCACATATAGCCTGGAGGTCAGAGCTCCAGAAGAGGGGTGACTGGTAGACATCTAGGCCCAGTGAGGTCACTCCTAATCGGACTGGCAGTGTATCACATAGAGCCTGGAGGTCAGAGCTCCAGAAGAGGGGTGACTGGTAGACAGCTAGGCCCAGTGAGGGCTCTCCTAATCGGACTGGCAGTGTATCACATAGAGCCTGGAGGTCAGAGCTCCAGAAGAGGGGTGACTGGTAGACAGCTAGGCCCAGTGAGGGCTCTCCTAATCGGACTGGCAGTGTATCACATATTACCTGGAGGTCAGAGCTCCAGAAGAGGGGTGACTGGTAGACAGCTAGGCCCAGTGAGGGCTCTCCTAATCGGACTGGCAGTGTATCACATAGTACCTGGAGGTCAGAGCTCCAGAGGAGGGTTGAATGGTAGACAGCTAGGCCCAGTGAGGTCACTCCTAATCGGACTGGCAGTGTATCACATAGTACCTGGAGGTCAGAGCTCCAGAAGAGGGGTGACTGGTAGACAGCTAGGCCCAGTGAGGGCTCTCCTAATCGGACTGGCAGTGTATCACATAGTACCTGGAGGTCAGAGCTCCAGAGGAGGGTTGAATGGTAGACAGCTAGGCCCAGTGAGGTCACTCCTAATCGGACTGGCAGTGTATCACATAGTACCTGGAGGTCAGAGCTCCAGAAGAGGGGTGACTGGTAGACAGCTAGGCCCAGTGAGGGCTCTCCTAATCGGACTGGCAGTGTATCACATAGTACCTGGAGGTCAGAGCTCCAGAAGAGGGGTGACTGGTAGACAGCTAGGCCCAGTGAGAGCACTCCTAATCGGACTGACAGAGTAGCAGTTAGGCCCTGGAGGTCAGAGCTCCAGATGAGGGGTGAATGGTAGACAGCTAGGCCCAGTGAGAGCACTCCTAATCGGACTGACAGAGTAGCAGTTAGGCCCTGGAGGTCAGAGCTCCAGATGAGGGGTGAATGGTAGACAGCTAGGCCCAGTGAGAGCACTCCTAATCGGACTGACAGAGTAGCAGTTAGGCCCTGGAGCTCATGTGACCTCCAGCATAGGGCCACAGGCCTAGTCACAGCACCCATGGAAGGTGTGTTGTCTCTGGGCTGTGTGTCTAGCTGAACACCTCTGGTAGTCCTTGGTACATCTCATGTTGGTACATCTCTTCCACAATGGGAGGTGAGAGTGAAGCTATTCAGCTTCACTTTCATCTCCCTTTTTTTAGGCCTCCATAACAGGTAAGTTACTGCCCAGCAGAGTGTCTCTCTGCTGGGCTGAGTGAGTAGCTGAAGCAGCCTGGTTCTATTGTTCCACATGTAGTGAGGCCTATGACTCTGTTTCCATGCCCATGATAGTGTCTCTCTGCTGGGCTGTGTGAGTAAATGAAGCAGCCTGGTTCTATTGTTCCACATGTAGTGAGGCCTATGACTCTGTTTCCATGCCCATGATAGTACCTCTCTGCTGGGCTGTGTGAGTAGCTCAAGCAGCCTGGTTCTATTGTTCCACATGTAGTGAGGCCTATGACTAAGTGTCCATGCCCATGATAGTGCCTCTCTGCTGGTGCTGTCTAATGTTGTCTAATGTTACCTGTTACCTTTAAACTTCCTCACTTTGAATGCCAACCACCAATGGGGGTGGGGGGGGTTTGGGGGTTGCACCAGGAAGTGCTCTTGGTGACAAATAAATGCTTGCAATCAACTCAGAATCATGAAAAATGCCTAGTTTGACCCCTCAAAAGTTACTCAAGTCCAATTTAAGCATTTTCGAATTTTCGAAAATCGGTTATCGGTACCCCAACTTTGAGCAGTTTTTTATGAGGTTTCCCACAGGAGTTGAATTTCAACCTTTTAGGACATGTTATTACACACCTTTAGAAACACATTGGTGAAGAAATTTCTTGGTAACGATTTACTTCGCAGATTGGTCAAATATCTGGTAAAATGCCCTTACTATTACTAGACTAGAGCATTAAAACAAACACTCGTTACGCACACTGGCACCATTTGAGTGTCTCTCCCAGCCTTTTAACCTCCACCTTGATTGAGGATTGAACACAGGTGTGCCCAATCAGGCCGTCACCATGGCGATAGGCAGGGAGGAAGGACAATCACCTGGGAGAAACACAGGAAACAAACAGAACACACAAACACACACACACACACACACACACACACACAAACACACTACGGACGTAACACATTCCTCTGAGCCCGTCCTCCCTCCCTCCCTCCCTCCCTCCCGTCCTTCCTCCCTCCCTCCCTCCCTCCCGTCCTTCCTCCCTCCCTCCCGTCCTCCCTCCCTCCCTCCCTCTCTCCCTCCCTCCCTCTCTCCCTCCCTCCCTCCCTCTCTCCCTCCCTCCCTCCCTCCCTCCCTCTCTCCCTCCCGTCCTCCCTCCCTCCCTCCCTCTCTCCCTCCCTCCCTCCCTCTCTCCCTCCCGTCCTCCCTCCCTCCCTCTCGCCCTCCCTCCCTCCCTCCCTCTCCCTCCCTCTCTCTCTCTCTCCCTCCCTCCCTCCCTCCCTCCCATCCTCCCTCCCTCCCTCCCGTCCTCCCTCCCTCCCTCCCCCTCCCATCCTCCCTCCCTCCCCCTCCCGTCCTCCCTCCCTCCCTCCCCCCTCCCCCCCCCCTCCCTCCCTCCCTCCCTCCCTCCCCCCCTCCCTCCCTCCCCCCCTCCCTCACTCCCCCCCTCCCTCCCTCCCTAGACCCCCTAGCGTGGGTCTACTGGTGTCAACACTTACACCTTCAGTCATCATTTACACGTTCTCATTTCCTACCACAAGATGGCGTGCTACACCAAGTGTGCCACAGGCAGGGTAGAAACAGAGACCTTGCGCTACCCCCTAAGCACTTGTATGAGCGGGGCTCACGCCACATTGCTCTATGAAAGGCTCTGTGGAATTTATCGCCACATTGCTTAAATCTATGAAATCCTCTCAGATCTACAGTGTTGTCATCTGAACGGGGCCAATCCTTCCATGTGTTCCCTCTCTCTAAGGTGTATAGGCAACACAACAATCTTAAGGGTTGGGGTTGGGTTCGGGTTTGGTTAAGAAAGGGGTTAGGAAATATTACACCAAACACAATTTCAGTGGTGCTCCAGGTGGGATTCGAACTCATGACCTGCTGTATGGTGGGCCACGTCACTATCCCCTATACCAGGGTTAGAATACAATAAGTTCCACGCCTCGTGTTAGTTTTATGGTGTTGAGTAGGCACGGGCACAGGTCAAAGGTCCTCCTCTATGATGACCCCTATAAAATAAAAAAACAAACAACAAACAGGACAAACAGGACAAAGAGGGGGGGGGTTGGGTTCTAGGGTTCGGAGAAAATAGTTGATATGAGGGAAGAGGGACATGGTTAGACAACTGAGTTTATTTATGGTAATGGGGGAGAGAACGGGGGATTTATCACTGGGGTTCTAATCCCACTCTGTGAGATGCTAGGATGAGGGCCCTGTCGAGACTTAGGGTTGGAAAGTGCACCACTTATAAAGAAACCAATTTAAACCAAAATAAATATTGGGGAGATAAATACATAAATATAAGTGCTTTGATATACATAGTGTACAGAATAAATGTAAGTGCTTTGATAAAACTAGTATGCAGAATAAATATAAGTGCCAATACAAAAGAAAGAATCTAAAAAATCTATAGTAAAATCTCACACAAAAACACACACACACACACACACACACACACACACACACACACACACACACACTAAACACACTTGGTTTATCTAAGTCCCCTTTATAAATAAATAAATAAATACATATCAATAAAGTGTGCTTATGTCCTTTCCATATTTCATGTCCCCAGTTACTGATATCCAATGATGTTGTCTCGACAGGTGTAAATCGTACCCTAGTCGGTAGTATGTATAGATGTTTGGGAAGGTGTTTCTCCTTTATTCTTTAGTCTAAGAACAATTTTATGTTGTTCAACCTCATGGCTAGCCAATGGATGGTCCCCTAAGAATGGTGGGAGGAGATAATTGCACTACAGGTGTGTCTATTCACAACTTTAGAGTTATAGTTAGGGTTATAGTTATGGTTATAGTTATAGTTATAGTTAGGGTTATAGTTATAGTTAGGGTTATAGTTATAGTTAGGGTTATAGTTATAGTTATAGTTAGGGTTATAGTTATAGTTATAGTTAGGGTTATAGTTAGGGTTATAGTTATAGTTATAGTTATGGTTAGGGTTGTAGTTAGGGTTATAGTTATGGTTATAGTTATAGTTATGGTTATATTATAGTTATAGTTAGGGTTATGGTTATAGTTATAGTTAGGGTTATAGTTAGGGTTATAGTTATAGTTATAGTTATGGTTATAGTTATAGTTATAGTTATAGTTAGGGTTATAGTTATAGTTATAGTTAGGGTTATAGTTAGGGTTATAGTTATAGTTATAGTTAGGGTTATAGTTATAGTTAGGGTTATAGTTAGGGTTATAGTTATAGTTAGGGTTATAGTTATAGTTATAGTTATAGTTATAGTTAGGGTTATAGTTATAGTTAGGGTTATAGTTATAGTTATAGTTAGGTTTATAGTTATAGTTATGGTTATAGTTATAGTTATGGTTATAGTTATAGTTATGGTTATAGTTATAGTTATACTTATAGTTATAGTTAGGGTTATGGTTATAGTTATAGTTAGGGTTATAGTTATGGTTATAGTTATAGTTATGGTTATAGTTATAGTTATAGTTATAGTTATAGTAAGGGTTATAGTTATACTTATAGTTATAGTTATGGTTATAGTTATAGTTAGGGTTATAGTTATAGTTATAGTTAGGGTTATAGTTATAGTTATAGTTATAGTTATGGTTATAGTTATAGTTATAGTTATAGTTATAGTTAGGGTTATAGTTAGGGTTATAGTTATAGTTATAGTTATAGTTATAGTTAGGGTTATAGTTATAGTTATAGTTATAGTTAGGGTTATAGTTATAGTTATAGTTATAGTTAGGGTTATAGTTATAGTTATAGTTATGCTATAGTTATAGTTATAGTTATACTTATAGTTATAGTTATAGTTGGGGTTATAGTTATAGTTATAGTTAGGGTTATAGTATTGATAAGAATGGTGGGAGGAGATGACTGCACTACAGGTATGTCTATTCACAACTTTAGTTAAGTGCTCTTAGTTGTAAGTAGATCCATAACAATGACAGCATACAAACAGACCTGAATACTCTAGTAAAAACCACAATATTCAATGTAAACTTTTTTTTTACCTTTATTTATACAGGTAAAAAACACATTGAGCCCCAAGGGCTCATTTTCAAGTGTGACCTGTTCCTTTAAGTGTGACCTACCTTTAAATTAAGTGCTCTCAGTTGGCAATACATATATAAAAATAGCATGCAAGAATAAATATATAAATAAAATATCCACCGTAAATAAGATGTAAATAAATAAAATAATAAATAAGATAAAAAAACAAAGATGTACACACCAGGATAAAAGACACAACACTCTATATAGAAGTGTTTTATTTCCCTGTCAGTGCAGCCTTTAAAAACTCCTCCTAAATTCATACCCAAACAGGGCCACCTTCCCTGCTGCTACTTTTGTACACCAGATGGTGTAGGGTGCCAGGTGGGTCAATATCTTTGATTAAGGCCTAGACTAGAGGATCAATCGTGTCGATAGTTTTGATCCATTTGCGTTCACTGTTTTGTCGCTGTTTTCTAGGCCAATATTTGTTACTTTCTAGTCCAAACATCTGTACATTTTCTACTTCATGTGTATGAAAGTGTATATATAATGGTAGTGGATCTATCCCCTTTGTTAATGTGATACATGTGTCATTTTAATCTGTCCCCCAATGCGTTCTTAGTCTCCCCAATGTAAATCTTGTGACACAGTTTGCATTTTATTCCATAGATAGCATCGGAAGTATCCAGTCCCCCACTTTGTCCCAGATCGGAGCCCCCAAGCCTGAGAAGGTGTTAGTGATGTATTTGAGATGGGTAAAATGTCTGTTTTTTAGGAGGTGAGTCTTTATTGCTCATACTGGAATGTACCAGCCAGTCTTTTAAGTTTGTTGTTTCTCCTATATGCAGAGATTACCCTGAACCCTCTCAAGGCTATGCTCTCCTCCTGGTGGACCTGTTGGAAATGGGATTTCAGTTTGGAGCCGAGCCCCACCATGGCCTGGGGGTAAGTGGACACACACAAGGTATCATAACTCGCTCATCAGTCTCATTAACATATTCACCCTCTTCCAGGAATGTCTGTTTAACCCCAGCTTTTATTTCCCACAGGAAGCGCTTGGAGTAGCCCCTAGGCTCTAAAGCCTTGAAGAGCGTGCCTTCTCCACGTCCTCTGGAAGGGAACATATTCTATGAAACCTTATGAGCTGAGACTTGATTAGCTGGTGTGTATCTTATGAGCATGTCCACCATGTATTTGGGCGCGTCGCAATGGAGTGATTTATAGACGAATAAAAGGATCTTAATGAATGAATGAATGGTCTTTATTGTCATTGCTATAGTACAGGTACCAAACAACGAAATTTAGGAGGGGTGGCTCCCCCGGTGCTAGGAAAGAAAAACAAACTACAAAAAACACAAGAAGGGAAGGAGCTGGTTTACATAAATAAATAAAGGCTATGTACACTATCCACTATACTATACTGTACAGATAGACGACTAGGGTTGTCATATTGCACATAGTGTTATTGCACATTCATTTGAAGTGTCACAGTTTGCAGGCTAGAAATGTACATATTTGTGCCTCAGCACTACACCTGATTTTTTTTTCAGTCCAGCAGCTGCCATCAATCCGTCCAGACTGTCCAGGGCCCAGAACCTAGGTCTTTGCTGTGTTCAGGGCCTGGATGGCCCTGGGGTAGAAGCTGTTCTTCAGTCTGTAACTGACAGGGAGTCAGTGTAGTGATCTCAGGACAGGTGTGATGTGCGCTCTTCGTTTGAATGAATGAATGAATGAATGAATGAATGAATGAATGAATGGTCTTTATTGTCATTGCTACAGTACAGGTACCAAAAAACAAAATTTAGGAGGGGTGGCTCCCCTGGTGTTAGGAAAGAAAAAAAAAAACTTTTAAAAACATCACAAGAAGGGAAGGAGCTGGTTTACATAAATAAAGGCTATGTACACTATCCACTATACTATACTGTACAGATAGACGACTAGGGTTGTCATATTGCACAATAGTGTTATTTTACATTTATTTAAAAGTGTCGCAGTTTGCAGGCTTGAAATGTACATATTTGTGCCTCAGCACTACACCTGATTTTTTCAGTCCAGCAGCTGCCATCAATCCGTCCAGACTGTCCAGGGCCCAGAACCTAGGTCTTTGCTGTGTTCAGGGCCTGGACGGCCCTGTGGTAGAAGCTGTTCTTCAGTCTGTTTGTCCTTGCGGCCAAGGTCCTGAACCGCCTTTTCGAGGGCAGCCTGGTAAAGTGTTCGTACCCAGGGTGGGTCGGGTCCCTGGAGATCTTGGAGGCCTTCCTGAGACAGCGTGTGTTATACAGCTCTTCCAGAGAAGGGAGGGGGGCGCCGGTGATCTTCTGTGCTGTTCTCACGACTCTCTGTAGTGCATTTCTCTCCGCTGTTGTGCAGCTGGAGAACCAGTTGCAGATGCCGTAGGTGAGGATGCTCTCCACTGCGCCGCGGTAGAAGGTCACCAGTATCTCTTGCTTGCTGTGTTCCTTCCTGAGGACTCTCAGGGTGTATAGGATGTGGATAGGATGTGCATTAAAAAAAAAAGATATCTCTTTCAAAGACGAGAATACTTTAGACGTACGTTATTTGTATTGCTTTTTAATGTATATTTTTCTCAGAAATTATAAAAGCCATACAACAGAGCAAATCAAAATACAAGGTTCTGTATACAGCCATAGTGGCACATTCACACATTCTAAGTGTCGGCGTTATAGTCCAGATGGGCAACAAACCGTCTTATTTTTTTTTTGCATCAACCTTCAAACATGAGACCAACATTATCTGTTTCTGTGGTAGAGAGGGTTTTACTAGACAAGCATTTCTCACACGGAACAGCAGAATCAACCATGGTTTTATATGTGGTGTGACAGTTGTGTCATAAGAGACTCAAATCATAAACTATAAATAAGATTGGGGGGGGGGGTTAGGGGGAGACAAGCAGATTCATAATTATCATGGGAGAGGAGAGAGGGAGCAGAGAGTTCAGTTGATGCAAAACATGATGGGAAGTCATAGATAACAGAACTGGCACCCATATTCATAATACAGCCAGTTAGATTATCTGTGTTGTGTCTCTGAGTAGGAGTGGCTGATCTCGGACCAGGTCCCTCCTGTCCACTATGGTCTCTGTCATTATGATCGAAGATAGAAGTCTGCTGCTCTGAGGAGCTTTACAAATCGTGAGCTTAGAATGATAAGGTTCTATCTCCGTTTAGGGTAGTTTAGAATGATGAGGTTCTATCTCTGTCTAGGGTAGTTTAGAATGATAAGGTTCTATCTCCGTCTAGGGTAGTTTAGAATGATAAGGTTCTATCTCCGTCTAGGGTAGTTTAGAATGATAAGGTTCTATCTCCGTTTAGGGTAGTTTAGAATGATAAGGTTCTATCTCCGTCTAGGGTAGTTTAGAATGATAAGGTTCTATCTCCGTCTAGGGTAGTTTAGAATTTAGAAAAATGAATCACACCATAACAAAAACAATGCAGTGAAAAGCATATTTTAAAAAACAACAACAGTGACAAGCTTTATAATACATACCACTTTACACCATATATATTTAGATGCAGTTTCAAAGACTCAAAATCTCATAGCCAAAATAAAGAGTACTTCTTTTTTTTTCTCCACTTTCAGTAATCTTGATGTAGTAGACTATACAATAAATGTATACAGGTATATGAGTTAACAGAGCGACAGAGCAAAAAAATAAATATTTTAGTCACTGTAGTGTTCTATATATTTATATATGTATATTTATATGTATATAGCTTACTTTGAGCTCGGCTCATAGGGCCATTTTCTCCACAGAGGATACTAAACGGTATCTATACGTAAGGGGTTTTACAGGAGACGCGAGCTCGACCAATGACAGAACAGGGTTGACGTCTCTCTCGGTGAACGAGCCCGCGGGCGGGGCGAGCTTCTATCTATCCTCTCAGATCGGACAAATCCAAAACCGCTGACGAATCCGTGTGAGACTTGAACTTACATTGAATGAATCCTCCTTCTGGTAGAAAGGATTTCAGTTCAGTTTGTGTGGTTCTACAGTAAGGATGTCACTCCCAAAGAGGAGGCCAACCACAAAACCAAGAGCCAGGAGAAGAAGGAGCCGCGGGTATTTGATCTGTTGTACTGTGAGTAGTAAAGAGCAGACTTACTTTATTTTTCGACTTTTTTTTTACGAAGCTCTTTAAAATAACACATCTCAAGCCTCAAGTCACCACCCCCCCCCTCCCTCCCATCCAGAAAGTACTCTGTAATATTTACATTTCAATCGCCCTCGCCAGCATGCAAAATGTCCTTGAATACGCTTTGCGAGAAAGCAAAGATGCAACGATTTTTAAGAATACAATACATACAGTATCAGTACATGTATATAGACGTTCGACGTTCAGTTATTTCTTTGTTTAAAGCAGCCTTATTTTACAAAATATAGTTTCAAACAGACCTAACAGACCGTACAGTGGCGGATTTGCCCTGCACTGCTTTTGTTCATCTTTGGTTGACCAGTCCAAAGCCTGATAGATACAATCCTCTTGACATCCCACACACACCTTCACTTCTTTTCTTAAAAAAAAACTAAACACTCACTGACATCATTTCCTCTTCCTGTTCTCATGTTACCCTGCAAGAGAGATCACAATGGCCTCCCAACCCAACGTCACACACAGCCACACCCCAAATTACACTTCCTCTGTCCCCCCTAGTCAGCTCCACTGAGGAGTCCTTCCAAGAAGAAAACACACACACACACACACAGACATATGCACGGGGGCACACGCAAATAGACTCCCTCACACACACTTACTTACACACATTCACACACAGTTAAAAGACACGATAACGCAGATAAAAATATGCACATAAAAATCAAAACGTCGAACATAATCGAAATAAAACATAATAACCCAAATGTCCTCTGTGGTTCAAAAATAAAAACATACAGACAGTTAAAAAACAAAACAAAACAAAAAAAACGTCACAGGGTCAGCGAAGGTCAAAGGTCAGGCCTCATCGTTTCTGCGAGCCGATCATCACCTTGGAGACGAAGTTGACGATGGCGCTGGCCGGCTGGTCGGGGTCCATTTCTGCAAAGAGGTGACTGACGTTGTCCGTTGTACTTCCTTGCTTCCGGGCCACGAAGCCAAAGAACCTGGAACACAGGAGAAGGACCACAGAGTATGTGTGTGAAAATCGTCCATTGTTTCATTTTCATTTTTTCTGCATTTAGCAGACGCCTTATTCCAAAGCGACTTACAATCAATACATTTGACTAAGCAAGCAAGTGAATCATCAATCCACCAGTCGTAGCATAAAGGCTGCCATGCAAGGAGTAATTTGGGGTTCAGTGTCTTGCCCAAGGACACTTCGACATGTGGCCAGCCGGGGCTCGAACGGCCGATCTGCCGACCTTGTGATCATTAGACGGCGGCTCTACCTCCTGAGACACAGCCAGCCCCATAAATAATAATAAAACATAAATAAAAAAAACTGACATTCCAGTAAATCTAAACTGATGACTGCCAATGCTAGTGTCTGCCGGTGCAGGGGTGGACTGTTTCAACCTCTGCCCAGCCGTCTATCTATCCCTCTATTCCTCGGCATAACTGCCCTCCTTTCAATTCCTTTCCATTGCTGGGGCTTTTCATTCTTCCACTCGTTTAATGGCCTATTCCCTTGTTCTCTATGCTGGAATGGAGAGGACAGTTAACAGAAGTCACATGTGCCGTTGCACAAAGATGAAGGAACAGTTTGTAAAAAACATCGATTGTATGATGAATGATCACAAAATCACCTGCCCGATACAACAAATGGGATTGCATTACGGTTTGTATGAAATGTGAAATAATGAAGAAATAATGTTTGATCACACTGTATTTGAATGAGAAAAAAATCCATTTGAATAACAGACAAAGTATTTTCAGGTCCCCCAGTGACTTAAAAAGGTGAGTACAATGTTGCTCTCAAATATCTTGCAGGAACCTTTGATTTCACCTTTTGAAATCACTCAAATCTCCAAAGGGCCCTTATTGTATCTCTCTGTATATGAAATGTATTGGCTCTTTACATGGGTTCTCTCACCGCTGCTCTGCTGAAGACACGTACAACTCTTTCTTTCTTGCCCACCGTCGACACAAACGTGGCAACATGTGCAACTCTACGTGTCTCACAGAAATGTCTGCCTTGATGCCTGCTCTCCACCTCACGCTCCAATCTGGACACGACTGAGTCCTGGGAAAGTCTGCCCTCTCCAAGACTTCACCATCACAGAGAAGACCTCCACTGCCCTCCCCCCCCCCCCCCCTCCTAACTAAGAACCTCGGGGTGATCCAGGACATCCAACTGTCCTGTACGGGCGATCGCCCGATTCAAAGCGATCCCCCGATCCTGTAGATTCTTCCTCTACAACATTCAAAGGATATGAGGCCCATTCCTCATAAGAGAAGCAGCGCAACACTTGGTTCTTGTCATCTCCTGCCCAAGACAACAGCAACTCACTTCTGGCTGGGCTCCCCGCCTCCCCGATCAGACCTCCTCCCCGCCTCCACCATCAGACCTCCTCCC
>NC_137688.1:1830782-1838282 GCF_963989245.1 Nansenia antarctica | reverse complement strand
ACTCACTTCCTCTGGTCTGTAAGGGCTGTCCTAGTGTCCTAACCACTTCCTGTGGTCTGTAAGGGCTGTCCTAGTGTCCTACTCACTCCCTCTGGTCTGTACGGGCTGTCCTACTGTCCTACTCACTCCCTCTGGTCTGTAAGGGCTGTCCTAATGTCCTACCCACTTCCTCTGGTCTGTAAGGGCTGTCTGTCCTAATGTCCTACCCACTCCCTCTGGTCTGTAAGGGCTGTCCTACTGTCCTACTCACTTCCTCTGGTTGTCTGTCAGGGTGATGCCTTGCGCCGACACCTTGAAGTGCACGATGGTGGCGGTGGGCGGAGACGCGGACGCCACCGTCTCAGAGATCGCCTTGGCAACAGCCTGAGGTCCCGTCAGAGACTCCATGTCCACTGAGTTGATGTACAGAACGTTGCATGCTGGGAAAATGAGGGAGAAACAAATAAACTGTCAGGGCAGGCAGACCCTCTCAGGGTTCAGAGGTCAAACAGAGAGAGTTAGACTTCAGTTGTGTCAGGCAAAGAAGAAGTATTTTAAAGATTTTTTTTTAATTAACAATTGAATATTATATATACTGGTTATGTCCCACAGCACTGTGTCTCCTGAAGACACCCGCTTTTCCCCCTCTACTGTGTCCCCTAAAACTTATATTGCCCCCCTTGTACTGTTTCTCTGTTTCTCCAGTGTCTATATAATAAAAAAATTAAAAAATGCCAATAGCCCCTGGCCTGAGCTAGATTACTCTTCCTGCTACGACTGGTGGATTGATGATTCACTTGCTTAGTCAAATGTATTGAGTGTAAGTCACTTTGGAATAAGGCGTCTGCTAAATGCCAAAAATGTAAATGTAAAATGTAAATGTCTTCTGTTACTATGCCCAAATAATTCAACGTTGGATTAATCTGTCCAAAGCACATTGTCTTGGTGTTTGTTTAGGTGTTCTCTGGTAAACTTTAGTCTTGCCCTGATGTTGTTGGTTTTTGACAGGTATTTCAGCTACAATGCAAAAAGTAAATCTAAGTTAAATATCTTAAATCAAGGCAATATAAGCTTGTTTTCTGTCTGACTGCACCAGTTTTAAGATATCTCTTACTTGTTTTAAGACAATCTTGGCAAGTGAAATTTTCCTGTTCTGTTAATAATTTAGATAATTTAGCTTATTCTAAGTAATATTTCCCCTATTTTTATTGCTTTTTTTCTTGCTTTTGAGAGCTGACTTTTTGCAGTGTATTGTTATCGCCCATTACCTGGCTGTGCAGATCTTTAAAAGGCTTTTTTTTCCTTAGCTTTGTGATTTCAGGGGGTAACGACATTCAAATACCTAGCATATCGTTGTTTGAAAGCTTTACAATCTGTCGTTTTAGAATATGTAAAAAACAACTGAAAAATCACCTCAACTGCACCTGGTTGGTCAAAACACCACGAGCATGTCACATACAATCATTTAAACGTTCTTCATTGTTTAAGATGCTGTTACGGTTATTCATTTCATACAGAACTCCGGCATATATCACTAAACAGAGGCGTCCACATGTGCATGCGACAGAGACAAGTCCATTCCCCTCAGTACTGGGCATGCTAGCAGGAACAAGGCTAGGAGAGAAGTGTTAAACACGTATTGGGGCTCGACAGCAAATCTGTTTTGAAAGCTGAGCGGCAGCGATGGACAGAGAGAGAGAGGCTTGAGAAACAGAGAGACGAAAAGAGAGGGATGAGAGAGAGGGAGACTCTTTGGTCACACACGTAAACTGACATACGCACACACACATACATGCACGCACGTATCCCAAGGACTCACACACGCACACACATACACCCACGCACACACACACACGCACGTATACACACACGCACGCATACACGCATGCACACACACACACACACACACACATACACAAATGCACACACACACATACATGCACGCACGTATCCCAAGGACTCACACACACACACACACACACACACACACACACACACACACACACATACACGCACACATACAAGCACGCACGCACACACGCACACACACACAGACACACACACACACACACACACACACACACACACACATACACGCACACATACAAGCACGCACGCACACACGCACACACACACAGACACACACACACACACACACGCACGCACACACGCACACACACACACAGACACACACACACACACACACACACACACACATGCTCGTGCACAGACAACATTCGGTGGCAGTAAAACTCCACGTTGGCCAGAAAGCAGCAGTCATGGAGTCGGGTTAGAAAGGGGCGTGGCTTTAGAAAGGGGCGTGGCTTTACCATGGGAGTCAGCTGGCGACCTCTGCCCTATAGTGACCAGGAAGTGATGTCAGAGGTGAGGGTGAACAGAGGAATGATTGAGAGGATGTAAAAAACAAGAAAAAAAAAGAAAAACTGGCAACCAAGCTCACAAATGTCTGTCATCAAACCTTCCATCGTCATGGATACAAAGCGACCAACCAAAACAGGAACATGACACATGACAGCTCTTAAGTCACGGTCAGTCAGTGACATTGGTAGATCGTGTCAAATAAAGTGTTACATATGATTATGGCATATTCATAACAATCTGCTGTATAAAGGGGGGTTGTACCCTCTGTTGACATGGCAGCTTCCAGACATGGGTTGTGACTGACAGATCTCAGGTGTCAGATCTCAGGTGTCAGGTCTCAGGTGTCAGGTCTCTTACCTGCTCCTTGTTTGAGAAGCTCGGCTGCCTGGGAGGTGGGTGAGGCGTTCTCCGGCGTCTCCTCGTGGAGATCTGGAAAACGGGAAGCGCTCGGTCATTTGGTAAAATGGTAAATGGACTGCACTTATATCGCGCCTTTTTGCTGCTCCAAAGCTGCTCCAAAGCGCTTTACAACGGCCTCTACATTCACACATTCACACACACATTCACACACCAACGGCGGCAAGCTGCCATGCAAGGCGCCGGCCGGCCCGCTCACTGGGAGCAATTTTGGGATTCAGTGTCTTGCCCAAGGACACTTCGACATGTGGCCAGCCGGGGCTCGAACCGCCGATCTGCCGACCTTGTGATCATTAGACGGCGGCTCTACCTCCTGCGCCACAGCCGCCCCATTCAAAAATTTGGTCGGACAGTGAATCCGCAAATTTGATCAGGGACAAAAGTGGTAGCCGTTATACAGTGAGCCAGTTGCCAACCAGTGGAAATAGCGCCTCCAAGAAGTCTGCAATAAAAGCTGAGCGAGTTTCAACTGAACGACGAGGAGGACCGAAAAAAGTGGCGAGAAAAGTAGGCAAATATGTGAAGCTGGGGAAAGGCGGAACGAGTCCAAATGTTCAGACGTTTATTCTGAAACATGTAAATGAATGTCAACGTTGTTGAAAATCAATGACACGCACACACACACGCACACACACACACACACACACACACACACACACACACACACACACACACATACAGAGAGCTCCCCTCACCTCTGGTGGGGATGACTAGTTTACAGGGCAGGGCCAGTGGAGTCATGGAGTGCTGGTAGACCAGAGCAGATAGACATCCTGCAAAACACACACACACACACAGAGAGAGAGAGAGAGAGAGAGAGAGAGAGAGAGAGAGAGAGAGAGAGAGAGAGAGAGAGAGAGAGAGAGAGAGACAGTTTGACATTAGTACAGTATACAACACAGCCTCTCAGTACGCAGCTCACGCCACCTCCTATCACCTCCCTCAGACACTTCAAGTACGATCAATACATTTGACTAAGCAAGGGAATCATCAATCCACCAGTCGTAGCAGGAAGAGTAATCCAGCTCAGGCCCGGGGCCATTGGCAGTCTCCATGATAGAAGGAAAACTTTTTTGTTTGTTTGTTATATATAGACACTGGAGAACAGAGAGACAGTACAAGGGGGGGCAATAGAAGTCATAGGGGGACACAGTAAAGGGGAAAAGCGGGTGGTGAGGTTAAACTAGACATCACACTATTACTATGAGGTTTAAGTAGACATCACACTAATACTATGAGGATTAAACATCAGTCACAGACATCAGTCATCAGCTTTTATTTGAGGGTATGGCACACACACATGTATGCACTTACACACACACACACACACACACACACACACACACACACACACACACACACTTGTAACGTGGTCTGCAGCTGAAATTAGAGGGGACTAAATGAACTGATTCCAACTATAATTAGGATCAGGCTGTACAAGGTTAGAGAAGGTTCCGGTCAGGCAGGGCAGAGAGGGGAGGAGAGGAGAGGAGAGGAGAGGAGAGGGGAGGAGAGGGGAGGAGGGGAGGAGAGGGGAGGAGGAGGGAGGAAAGGGGAGGAGGGGGGAGGAGAGGGGAGGAGAGGAGAGGAGGAGAGGAGCGGGGAGGAGAGGAGAGGAGAGGAGAGGAGAGGGGGGAGGAGGGAGGAGAGGGAGGAGAGGAGAGGGAGGAGGAGGGAGGAGAGGGGAGGAGAGGAGAGGGGAGGAGAGGAGAGGGGGGAGGAGGGGGGAGGAGGGGGGAGGAGGGAGGAGGGGAGGAGGGGGGAGGAGGGGAGGAGGGGGGAGGGAGAGGGGAGGAGAGGAGGGGAGGAGGACCTGGACAGCCAGCAGTCTCTTCACAACCACACAGTAATGATACTCATCATTACAACCTCCCCCCGCTACTGGCTCCAACATACACACCATGTTGTTTTCAAAAGTGTTGTGTGTGTGTGTGTGTGTGTCTGTGTGTGTCTGTGTGTGTGTGTGTGTGTGTGTGTGTGTGTGAGTGTGTGTGAGTGTGTGTGTGTGTGTGTGTGTTGTGTGTGTGGAGGGTCAACGATGACTCACCAAAGTATGGCTCGTTGGGACAACCCTTCAGCTTCACGCCCTTGGGGCTGGTCTCAATCAGGAAGTGTCTCACCAGCTCATTAGTGATGTCACCAGCTACAGGACCCCAGGGTGGACAAACAACACACAAACATAAGACACAAACATACACAGACAGAGAGAGAGAGGGAGAGAGAGAGACACAGAGAGAGAGAGAGAGAGAGAGAGAGGGAGAGAGAGAGAGAGAGACAGAGAGAGAGGGAGAGAGAGAGAGAGACAGAGAGTGAGAGAGACAGAGAGAGAGAGAGAGAGACACAGAGAGAGAGACAGAGAGAGAGAGAGACACAGAGAGAGAGACAGAGAGAGAGAGAGAGACAGAGAGAGAGAGAGAGAGTGAGAGAGAGAGAAAGAGGGAGAGAGAGAGAGAGGAGAGAGAGAGAGAGAGAAAGAGGGAGAGAGAGAGAGAGAGAGAGGGAGAGAAAGAGAGAGACATGACCTCATGTAGGAGGTATTAGAGATGGTGGTCATGTCCCTGGACCGACAACAGACAAGGCAGAACCAGAGCTGAGGGAGCGTAGCGCGTACAGGAATGTGTCCGTATGATCTCAGCTGTACGAACTCCAGACCCGCACAGAAAACAAACGTCTGTGTTTAAATCTTGTGTTTATTTGTTTCCAGCGGTGCTGGTGACGACGGACCTCAGTGATCATGTGGTTCAGACTTGTATTCATCTGAACAGCGATATGCTTTCATCGGGATGTGTGTGTGTGTGTTTGTGTGTGTGTGTGTGTGTGTGTTTGTGTGTGTGTTTGTGTGTGTGTGTGTGAGTGTGAGTGTGTGTCATCATACTGAGCTGTAAATCTGTGTAAAAATGTGCTCTACACATGTGTTTGAGTGGTCTAAATAAGGCTGTGAATGCTAATGATGATGACTGTCTGTGGCAGTATCAGCTGCTGTAACAGCCCAACACAGTGTTTCTATATCCCGTAACCTAGTTACAGGGCTCGACATTAACGCCGTTTTACTTGTCGTCGTGCTCACGCAAACAAACCCGGCGAAAGTTTTACTTGTAAAGCGGCGTTAATGTCGAGCCCTGCTGCATTCAAGTGGTTCCTCTGAAACTGCTCTTCCCACCAACATTCAAGCAGAGGATTCTGTGTATAATTTACCTGTAGGCTAATTCAGAGATCAGCCCTGACTGGAAAACATCTACATTTTAAATGTTTGGCATTTAGCAGACGCCTTATTCCAAAGCGATTTACACTCAATACATTTGACTAAGCAAGTGAATCATCAGTTCACCAGTCGTAGCAGGAAGAGTAATCCAGCTCAGGCCCGGGGCCACTGATAGAAGGAAAAACCTTCTTCTAAACCTAGGTTGTTGTTTTTTTGTTTCGAATTTTTTTATATAGACACTGGAGAACAGCGAGACAGTACAAGGGGGGCAGTAGAGGTCTTAGGGGACACAGTAGAGGTCTTAGAGGACACAGTAGAGGGGAAAAGCGGGTGTCTCAGGAGACGCAGTGCTGGGGGGCAGAAGATGTCTAAAAACTCTGAGATCTCAAAGTAACACCCACCCTGTCGCCCTGTCGGGGGGGGGGGGGGGAAGATGTCCTTTTTCCAAGGAGCACTTGAATGCAGCATAACGTCACATGGCCACTCGTTAGCGTTAGCATTAGCGTACCTTTCTTGGACTGCTGCACCGTGGGGGGTGGCGAGGCCACCTCATAGCCAGGCCGTACGCCCCGCGGAAGGAGTGACTGTCCCGGATGACGAACGCCCCCGGCTCTCTCTCTCGGAGCAGGCTGATGGCTGGAAGGAAGGAAAACATTATTATTATTATCATTGACTTTACTTTTACCTGGGTAGACATTCAATGGTGCCACATCGTGACGTTAGAATTATAAGGTTCTATAGTTAGAATAGTTAGAATTATAAGGTTCTATCTCCATTTTTGGTCAAAATTGAGTTTTTACATAATCTGATCCACTAGGTGTTTATTTATGCCTGTGTGGTGTTATTTTTTAAAATGTTGCAATTTTTCAGTTAGTAATTCATAAAATACAAAGGTTCCATCTCACAGAACATAATGGAATGTAAAATCTTTGACGCTCAATATCTCTGAACTGCCCTAGACGGAGATAGAACCTTATAATTCTAAACTCACGGTGTGACTACAGTCAAACTGTACCTCAATGTGACTACAGTCAAACTGTACCTCAATGTGACTACAGTCAAGAGCTGTGGTGTTGTTGACTGATGGACTGCATCCCTACCATGCTAGTTAATGTAGTTTAACTCCTGGCAGATATGACAGCTTAAACACCCTAAGTTAGACAAATAAACAGTACATGTGTGTGTGTGTGTGTGTGTGTGTGTGTGTGTGTGTGTGTGTGCGTGTGTGTGTGTGGGTGTGGCTCCAAACGTGTGTGTGTATGTGTGAGTGTGTCTGTGGGTGTGTGTGTGTGTGTGTGTGTGTTTGTGTGTGCGAGTGTGTGTGTCAATGTGTCTGCTTATGCATGTGTGTATGTGTTTGTGCAAGTGTGTGGGTGTGTGTGTGTGTGTGTGTGTGTGTGTAAGTGTGATGTCATCCTAGCTGAGCATATGCTTGTGTTTAACGCTACAGATGATTTAACCCAACAAAACGCCTTGAGCAGAATTTGAGCATTACAGTGAAGGGGAGGGTCATTTAGGAG
>NC_137688.1:1812600-1830582 GCF_963989245.1 Nansenia antarctica | reverse complement strand
GTTGTGGTTGTTGTTGTTGTTGTTGTTGTTGGTTGTTGTTGTTGTGGTTGCTATGACAGTATCAGTGTAGTAGTACAGGTCTATAGGTGTGTGTGTGTGTGTCTCTTACCAGCCATGTTGAACTTGGAGAAGTCCGGCAGCGTGTGGAAGTAGCTGGGCGTGCTCCCGCCGCTCCCGCCGCTGGACACGGGCGAGGACACCTTCCCGTTGTGGGTGCCGCCGTAGGAGGCCACGCCCCCGTTCGGCCGCTCGCCGCTCGACATGCGCCTCTTCTCCGGGAGCTGAGGGCGGAGGGCCTCCACCTGGGCGGCCCCCGGGAGGGGGGCGGAGCCCGGGCTTCCCTGCGTCCCCCGGACCCCCCCCGTCAACCCCGACCCGTCCAGGTACCCGGTGGCGGGCGACAGGGGGAAGGAGGGCGTGGAGGGGGGGTGGTACCCCGCAGAGGAACTGCTCTGGCGGGACAGGGTGCCCCCGTGCCTCTCCGCGGGGTCGGGGGTGGTGTAGCCGCTGTGCAGGAGGGGGTGCCGGTCCAGACTGGGGCTCCGCTGGGACACCTGGGAGCTGGACGGGTGGCGGGCCAACACCGGGCTGGAGGAGCCCTGGTGGAGGTGGGAGTGGGGGTGGGGGTGGGTCAGGGAGGACGCCTGGTGGTGGTAGCCCAGCAGGGGGCTGGTGGCGGCGCCCCCCTGGTGGGAGAAGGAGGCCTCGCTCAGGGACGTCTGCCGGCTGAGGACGGGGCTCCTCTGGGACACGGGACTGTCCCTGCTGCCACCCAGAGAGGCGTGCCTCCCCAGGACGGGACTGCGGCCGCCGCTACCCTGCGTGCCGGCGCCCCCCGCCTGCGAGAAAGACGGAAGTCGGCCTAGGACGGGACTACCGGCCAACATCATCATCCCTGATGCTCCCGCCTCCAGGCCATTGGCCGGGGACGGCTGCCCCTGACGGGCCATGATGGGGCTGCCCTGATTGGCCACCCGGTGCGGAAGGCCGGGGCTGTGGGAGGAGGAGGAGCCGTGGGGAGGCGTGGTCCGGTGCGGCGCCGGCACGCTCCCGTGCGAAGGCGGGTTTGGGTGAGCGGAGTTGAGCAGCTGGATGACCTCCGACGACGGAGGAGGGCTGGAGTCAGGGGAGGTGTAGCTACTCCCTGCCAGGCAGCCGGGCAGGGGGGCGTAGGGGTGGGGGAGGCCAGGCCCAGGTAAGAGCGGGTGGGAGAACCGGAGCCCGTGTAGGGGGCGGAGGGGGTGGGGATGGTGCTCTGGGCCTGGTAGGAGTAGGGGCTGGGGGCGTACTGGGCTTGGTGGAAGGGGGTGGGAGTGGGCGCGGGGTAGGCAGTCTCAGACGGCTGGGAGCCGAAACCAGAGTCACTGGCCAGCTGGGAGAGGGGGCTCACGCTACTGTCGGCTAAGGGCTGGTCTCTGTGGGGGGGGGGGGGGGAAGACGGAGAGGGAGGGAGGGAGGGAGAGAGAGGGAGGGAGAGAGAGAGAGAGAGAGGGAGGGAGGGAGAGAGAGAGGGGGGGAGAGGGAGAGAGGGGGGAGAGGGAGAGGGAGGGGGAGGGAGGGAGGGAGAGAGAGGGAGGGAGGGAGAGAGAGAGAGGGAGGGAGGGAGAGAGGGAGAGAGAGAGAGAGAGAGAGAGAGAGAGGGGGGGGGGGGGGAGAGGGAGAGGGAGGGAGGGAGGGAGGGGGAGGGAGGAGAGAGAGGGAGAGAGGGAGAGAGAGAGGGGGGGAGAGAGAGAGGGAGAGAGAGAGAGGAAGAGGGAGAGAGAGAGGAAGAGGGAGAGAGGGAGAGAGAGTGAGAGAGAGAGATTACAGCATGACACTATTTATGAGATTCAAAAACAATAACTACATTGAGGATAATAAGTATTCAACATATTTCCAGACATCGGTATTAACTCAATAAAACCAAAAGAAAAGAAAAAAATCCAAACCATAAAAAAAGCTATGTGCAATAAAGTGGAATAATACAGGGAAAAAAGTATTGAACACAGTAAGAAAAAGCATCAAACCAGCGTATGTCACTAATGATTTCTCCTACCAATGGTGATTAGAATCAGCAGGGTTAGTGCATGTTGTTGGGCAAGAACTTTCATTCTTTATAAAAGGGTTTCTCACAGCTGAATGCAAGTAAACAAATCGTTTTTCACCAAGCTTTCCTACACGAAGCATCTCATGATGGGTAGAGGCAAAGAGCTCTCCCAAGAGCTTCGTAACAAGATTGTTGAGCAGCGTAGTAATGGCATTGGTTACTGGAGTTCTCAACTCCTAAATGTTCCTATGAGCACCATTGGGGCCGTGATCCACAAGTGTTTGATCTAGATCTAGATTAACATGTATATAATAGGAACTCTCCGCTCACAGACAACAATTAAAAAGAGAGGCTTGAATGTGTGAACACTAGATGGTCTCTATAATTACGTAAAACATTTAAAAAAATATATATATATATTTCTTAGAGAGAGAGAGAGAGAGAGAGAGAGGGGAATTCAAGCACTTTCAATGACCCATGTCTATTTTCAAGGCCTTATTCATTAACTTTCAAGGATTTCAAGGACCCGTGGGAACCCTGTCCATTTCATACGAATGCCTAACATCTTCATTCATTGATCTATTGATTGATCTATCTATTGCCCTATCTATTGATCTATCTATTGATATATCTATTGATCTATCTACTGATCTATCTATTGATCTATCTATTGATCTATCTATTGATCTATCTACTGATCTATCTATTGATCTGTCTACTGTATGTATCTGGGAGGAAGGTGGTGTGTGTACTCACCCCTCTGAGCTGGGTATGGGACTGCTGCTGGCCTGGGGAGGGTTGTAGGTGTGGGTTGTAGGTGTCTGTCGGATGTCCGACGTGTCGCCCGGGGGGTTGAGGGTCACGAGGGACGCTGGTGGCATCCCCCCGCCCGCCGCCGCTGATCTGGCAACAGATTCCACGTAGCTCCTGGGCTCTGGAGACACAGAGAGATGCATCAACATGGCTCTGGAGACACAGAGAGATGCATCAACATGGCTTCCCTGGGGACACAGAGAGATGCATCAACATGGCTTCTCTGGAGACACAGAGAGATGCATCAACATGACGTCTCTGGGGACACAGAGAGATGCGTCAACATGACGTCTCTGGAGACACAGAGAGATGCATCAACATGGCGTCTATGGAGACACAGAGAGATGCATCAACATGACGTCTCTGGAGACACAGAGAGATGCGTCAACATGACGTCTATGGAGACACAGAGAGATGCATCAACATGGCTTCTCTGGAGACACAGAGAGATGCATCAACATGACGTCTCTGGAGACACAGAGAGATGCATCAACACAGCGTTTCTGGAGACATAGAGAGATGCATCAACATGGCGTCTCTGGAGACACAGAGAGGTGGCATCAACATGGCGTCTCTTGCGTCCATCTTCCGTCAGAGACTGAAGACCTCCATCTCTTCAGGTTACACCTTAACTGCTCCTCCTGAGACATTACCACCCCCCCCAGCACTGTGTCTCCTGAGACACCTGCGTTTCCCCTCTACTATGCCTCCTAAGACTCTAGTGCCCGCCTTTAAAAAAATGTTGGGCCGCTACCCACACGTTTAGCTGTGTTGATCATTCCACGAATGCATGATCCTTACAAGTTGTACCTTGTTGTAAAGGTGACTAATCAGGCTTTCCAATGATATAAGATACAATATTATCAAAGGGGAGCAATAATCGCCCGCACCTTAACTGCTCCTCCTGAGATATTACCACCCCCCCCAGCGCTGCGTCTCCTGAGACACCTGCTTTTCCCCTCTACTATGCCTCCTAAGACTCTACTGCCCCCCTTTAAAAAAGAATTTGGGCCGCTACCCAAACGTTTAGCTGTGTTGCTCATTCCACGAATGCATGATCCTCCAAGTTGTACCTCGTTGTAAAGGTGACTAATCTGGCTTTCCAACGATATAAGATACAATAGCAATTGGTATTATTAAAGGGAAGGAATAATCGCCCGAAATAACGTTTCAGAACTTTTTTTTAGGAGTTTATTTTCAGATTTTAATGTACGACACATAAAAAAAAAACTGAAAAACGACCTCCTACTTGGGGACTTTATCACCAGACCCTGTCACTAACGCTAGATGACTTGGTGGTGTTTTGCTGATGTCCTTACCTCCCTCGTCCTCACTACCCTCCCCGTCTGAAGCATGTAGGACAGAGGGAAGGACAGGGTGGGAAAAGACACGAGAAGGAGAAAGAGAGCAAAGAGGGGTGTGAAATGCCAGAGACAGTAAGGGAGGAGGAGGAGGAGGAGGAGATGGAGGAGGAGGAGGAGGAGGGAAAGGGGAATGAGAGTAGTAAAAAGAAGGGAGAGGAGGAGGGTATGGTGTGTGAGAGATGATGGCAGAAAGAGGGAAAAGTATCAAAGCTTGACAGAGAGGCAGAGAGAGAGGTGTTTTGTACAGAAACAGGAGATAGGCCGTTAGGCTCGAGAACCATCGGTTATTAAGGCTACTTACTTACTTACTTACTTACTTATGCTACGCTAGTATCCTTCCTAAGGCTATGACGCTATGCTAGGTTGCTAAACAGGTTCTCCGAGCATTTGGGAATACGATGCTATGCTAACAGGTTCTTCGAGCCTTGGATGCTATGCTAACAGGTTCTTCGAGCCTTGGATGCTATGCTAACAGGTTCTTCGAGCCTTGGATGCTATGCTAAGAGGTTCTTCGAGGCTTGGATGCTATGCTAACAGGCAGGGGGGGGGGGGGGGGGGGGGTCTGCAGACTCACCTGAGCCACTCTGGTTGAGGAGGATCTCCGCTGGGTTGTGGGGCTTCAAGCCCAGGAAGGAGAGAGGCGTCTTGGCCAGTCCAGGGGGGGAGCGACCTGCAGGGGGGGGGGAGGAGAGAGAGGATCACACCGTTACACAACATCAGGCTACATTCATTAGCGTTCTTAATTACACACACACACACACACACACACACACACAGGTGCTGAGCTAGTCAAGACGTTCATACAGGGATGGCGACACGGTGACAGGTGGACATGGGGGGGGCAGGAAGGACACACAGGTAGAGGTGGGCGGGGTGTGTTCATGCTCCATGGCGGGGGGGGGGGCGGGGCCATACATGCGAGTGGTCCAATCACAGACTGTCACCTCCCGCCACTGGCAGTCATGTCATGTGACCAGAGGTGCGTCATGCACACACACGCGGGGATCAAGTTTTTGGGGTCAAGTTAATTTTGTCCAATTCCAGTTCAGAAGAATAATCGGCGGACACTTTAAATGGAAAAGGTGCCCCTGGGTGAACTGGAAACAGGCCGGTTTCAAGTCCACTCCTCCTAAACTCCTGACCGGAATTTCAACTTTAACCTCGAATGTGGTCAAACGGTGGGATCGCTGAACAAAGACAACACAGATACACCGCAGCAGTGACTCAGTCACGTGACGATTACAAGATAAGACACGGACGACATTGGCTCGACGAATGAGGAGACTCAACAAAACAAAACGTCAATACACACGACACAGCGAGAGCAGCACCTATTTGGACTGTTTTCTGTTTTCTGTTTAATATATTTGTGTGTAAGATATAAGTGTGTGTGTGTGTGTGTGTGTGTGTGTGTGTCTGTGTGTGTGTGTGTGTCGTGAGCCATCGGTGCTGCTCTCTGGCATGCTGGGTAAAGCGGTGCAGGGATATGATAGGCAGAGGGAGCGCGGGGGTCGCTACATGGCAGCTAAGCCTTGGGCTAGCACAGTAGCTAAGCCTTGGGCTAGCACGGTTCGTTCACTGGGACGGTGGGACTATAGGGACGTGCGTCTTCAACTTACCAAACAACCCCAATCACTTCTTTGTGTGACGACCTAAATGTCCTTCACATGTGTTTGAGTGGGGGGGGTGGGGGCGTGTTTATTGACAGAATCATGAACTATCCTTCTTACTCAGATATACTAACACAAGATGTTCCACATTATTCCTGGTGCATCGTGACATGATTGCATCGCGCAATTCCTGCAGATTTTTTAAGGTGCCCTTTCAACCTGTGAATCTCCCCTCCCACCACATCCCAACAGGTGTTCTGTTTGGATTCAGAACCGGTGACTTGGCAAGGCCACTGAAGAACACTGAAGTACTCTGACCTCATGGTCATCTCTCATGAAACAAGTTTGAGACGACTTTTGCTTTGTGACATCATCACATTATCATGCTGGAAGTAGCCATTAGAAGATGGGTACATTGTGGCCCTGAAGGGATTCACATGGTCAATACTCAAATAGGCTGTGGCATTCAAGCTATGATTGATTGGTATTAACAGGCCCAAAGTGTGCCAAGAAAACATTCCCCACACCACTACACCACCTGAATGAATGAGAAGGTCTACAGGTGTTCCTAATAAAGTGTTCAGCAAGTGTACATCGGTTATTTAGTTTGGTCGAGGATGCGCTATGGTATTTCCTAATTTCTATGTCGGGGAGAAGGTTTGATGAGAGCCTTGCATCAACAAGCTCCTTCATGACCTGAGTAGGAGTTAACCCTTTGTGTTATCCCGCTTAAGTTTAGAGAGAAGAAGAAGAAGAAGAAGAATTTAGAAACATTTAGAATTTAAAAACCCACCACCACATCTTTATAGTCAGACCAACCGGTCAAACTTGACTTAGAGCAGACAGTTATAATAAGTTCATAGCGTATTATACTGTAAAAGCATAGTAGCCTATATACTGTATATTGTTTATAGACAAACACATCTCGTGAGCTTAGAATGATAAGGTTCTATCTCCGTCTTGGGCAGTTCAGAGATATTGAGCGTCAAAGTTTTTACATTCCATTATGTTTCATGAGATGGAACCTTTGTATTTAATTAATTACTAACTCAAAAATGTCACAATTTTTTAAACAACACCACACAGGCATTAATAAACACCTAATGGATCAGATTATGTAAAAAAAACTTGACAAAAATGGAGATAGAACCTTATAATTCTAACATCACGAAACACATCTGCCTCAGTGGCTATAGGGCAACTTCAATTTCTTCTTCCACCAACTTCCTATCTGTCCCTGAGCTCCACAGCGCCCTCTGCCAGCCGGAGGGGGGAACTTACACAGGTTGAAGTAAGGGGTTTGCGGCGAGACGGGGAAGGCGGGGGTTTGGGGGAACACCTCACCACCAGCAGAGGCGGGGGGGCTGACGGGGCCTCCGTCCATCTCCTCAAACGCCTCCCTGTAGCTGTGCATGTGTCTCTGGAGGGGGGGGAGACAACACACACACACATACACACACACACACACGCACGCACACACACGCACACACACACACGCACGCACGTACACACACACACACACACACACACACACACACACACACGCACACACGCACACACACACCCACGCACGCACGTGCACACACACACACACGCACGCACGCACGCACGTACACACACAAACACACACGCACGTACACACACACACACACGCACCCACACAAGCGTACACACACAAGCGTACATACAGTGGCACATATGCACAACGCACACACACACGCACGCACACGCACGTACACACACAAACACACAGGCGTACATACAGTGGCACACACACACACACACAAACACACACGCACGTACACACACAAACACACAGGCGTACATACAGTGGCACACACATATGCACAACGCACACACAAACGCACACGCGCATGCACACACGCACGCACACACGTAAACACACAAACACACACACACACACAGATATTCATTAGCATTCAGTAACATGGTTCCCATCCTAGAGGACAGACAGACAGTACAGGAGGGTGGGGGACAGACAGACAGAGGAGGTGGGGGGGGTGTTGTAGAGGAGGGTGGGGTGTTGTAGAGGAGGGGGGGGGGTGTTGTAGAGGAGGGGGGGGGGGGTTGTACCTCCTTCGGCCGGCCTCCAGGGTTCAGGGCCAGAGCGTTGACGAACTCAGGGGAGACACAGCGGACAGGGGAGCGGACAGGGGCGTCTGCGTCGGGGGGGCCCCCGGGGTACTGCCCCTCGCTGGTGGACCGACGCCGGGTCGGCGAGGACGGGTCGTCCAACGATATCCCTCGAGACTGGACGTCTGACCAGACCAAAGAAACCCCCACCCCAAAAAAGATTAGCCATGCGATCCATTCAAATCAATCGTTAGAATTATAAGGTTCTATCTCCGTTTTTGGTCAAAATTTAGTTTGTTACATAATCTGATCCATTAGGTGTTTATTAATGCCTGTGTGGTGTTATTTTTACAAATGTTAACATTTTTGAGTTAGTAATTAATAAAAATACAAAGGTTCCATCTCATAAAACATAATAGAATGTAAAAACGTTGACGCTCAATATCTCTGAACTACCCTAGACGGAGATAGAACCTTAGAATTCTAAGCTCGCGATGTGGTAACAACTGTTGTCATGGTAACACAGCACGCAAGGCAACACACACATGCTCTGCACTGCACACCACCTCCACACCCGCAGGTCATGAAAGGGTACTGCACACAGCATAAACCTGTTACGTCCACACATAGGGGTCATTGGGATACTCAGGGGTTTGATTCATTGTTACTATGGTGATGTATGTACGATCGATTGCTCTGTGATCATGATGTGAAGCCTAAGTGATGATAGCACAGAAGATCTGTGATGACAGCACAGAAGATCACCGGCGCCCCCCTCCCCTCTCTGGAGGAGCTGTACAACACACGCTGTCTCAGGAGGGCCTCCAAGATCTCCAGGGACCCGACCCACCCTGGGCACGTACACTTTGTCAAGCTGCCCTCGAACAGGAGGTACAGGACCCCGGCCGCTAAGACAAACAGACTGAAGGACAGCTTCTACCACAGGGCCGTCAAGGCCCTGAACACAGCAAAGGCCTAAGTTCTGGGCCCAGGACAGTCCGGACGGATTGTATGGCAGCTAGTGCTGAGGCACAAACATGTACATTTTCAAGCCTGCAAACTGTGACACTTTTAAAAAATGTGAAAAAATACTCTTGTGCAATATGACAACCCTAGTTGACTATCTGTGCAGTATAGTACAGTGGATTGTGTACATAGCCTTTATTGATGTAAACCAGCTCCTTACCTTCTTGTGATTTTATGCTTTTATGCTTTTTCTAAAATGTTTATTTTTTTTCCCTTTCCTAACACCAGGGGAGCCACCCCTCCTAAATTTCGTTGTTTGGTACCTGTACTGTAGCAATGACAAATAAAGTCCATTCCATTCCATTCCATTCCATATATATCTGTGATTGCTTCTGTCTGGCGTAGAACACGGTGTCGCTATGCTACGGTGTGTTGTGTGCTTCTTACCACATACATAACACAACACAATAATGGCTTACAGACACTTTACTGGCTGACGGATGATGATTATCCTTCCTGGTAAGCTACTGTAAATGAGGGAACAGTTACAAAGCGTTGCACAGTAAGAAACCACAATAACTAATGTTTAAATACGCTTACGTAATGTTGGAAAAACTTGGAACCAACACTCACTACAATTAGATGACCATGTTAAGACCACAGAGTTCAATGGGAAATAACGTATGACACACTGTCATCTGCGACGCGCCGCTTGTACAGGAGGGGAACAGCGTGAACTGTGTTCTGTGCTGTTGAGCTCGTGCTCTCGGTCGCCTTGGAGGTTTTTGGACGGACCTCAAAGGAGCCAATAAGCTAATGTCGGTGAGCTGGTTTGGATCGAGACGGGCCAGGCTGTGTGAATCAGACAGGACTTGAAGAAACAGAAGTGTTCAGCTAATGCGTGTTTGCCTGGTAGAGTGGGGTACAATCGTTTGATAACCAAGAAAGCATTTTTGGATGAAAGTGGGTACTAATTATAAAAGTAAAGACCCTTAGTAAAACTAAAGAAGAAGATGGTAGCATTGGCAAAGAAAAGGAATAAAAGCAATGAAAAACAGACCTTTTGACTAATTGTTTTAGAGGGAACTTATACGTCGTTAATCAGTCTACTGGGAGATATCTGCTTCATGTGAGTATGACACAGAAAAGGGATCTAAAAGGGATCTATGAAGGTCCTTGAATAGATCACGCTTCCCAGCAGCCTCCTTGTTTTCCTCCAGGGAACGTACTGTAGCTAGCCACTGAGTACTGAGTACACAAACTAGTGCTATATTCATACACACACACAAACAAACACTAACTAGTGCTAGATTCACACACACACACACACACAAACACACACACACACACACAAACAATAACTAGTGCTAGATTCAACAAACACTAGTGCTAGCTGCTTCTATCAGGCTGTCCTGGAGGACCCACCCAAATATGGAAAAGCATGCACACACACCCTGAGAACAGGGCTGTTATGGATACCACGGAAAACACTTCCAAACACTTCAGTCACTCAGCCTCTTATGGCCTGAGGAGTAAAACCTGGCTATGCATCCTCAGGGAGAGCTAGCTGTAGCATTAGCCTGCAGCCAGGACAGTCCTGGGAGGAACTGTTACTGTCAAAACGCAGATGGCTGCTATGGTAACACGACATCGAGTATGACTTTGAGAACACCTAGTCTAGTAAAAAACGTCTTCGTTGGTTATAACCCATCCTCTTCCTCACATCGTTTCCTTTCACTTCCCGCTTCTTCAGTGAGATTCACGTTAAATACTTTTTGTTATGTACCTCGGCAGCCTTGGTAATCATAGTGAAGAAAATGTGAAGAAACCAAATTAAACTTCTTTAGACATCTGACATCTCCGCAACATCAGGATTCTCCTGAAGAGAACACAGTTTGTTCATGGGGGCGGCTGTGTCTCAGGAGGTAGAGGCTGTGTCTCAGGAGGTAGAGGCTGTGTCTCAGGAGGTAGAGGCTGTGTCTCAGGAGGTAGAGGCTGTGTCTCAGGAGGTAGAGGCTGTGTCTCAGGAGGTAGAGGCTGTGTCTCAGGAGGTAGAGGCTGTGTCTCAGGAGGTAGAGTCGCCGTCTAATGATCGCAAGGTTGGCAGATCGCCCTGGCTGGCGACATGTCGAAGTGTCCTTGGGCAAGACACTGAACCCCAAATTGCTCGCAGTGAGCGGGCTGGCGCCTTGCATGGCAGCTTGCCGCCATCGGTGTGTGAATGTGTGTGTGAATGGGTGAATGAGAGGCCGTTGTAAAGGGCTTTGGATAAAGGCGCTATATAAGTCTGTCCATTTACCATTCATGTCTCAAAGGCAAATACTGTGCACCTCATCATTAGCACGATGTAGTTTATGTAATGTATATGTGGTGCGATGTCAAACCTACACACGTGTCGTTCATATTTCATCTGCCTACATTATTCATCTGACGACCTATGGCTCGGCTTTACACGGGTCACATGGTGCAAGCTCCGACTTGTGATTGGCCTACAGAGAGGCGTTGTTTGATAAATCTCTGAGCTCGTAGCGTTAAGAGCGTCTAGAGCCCTTTTCCACACACACACACACACCCCCTCACGGACCTGGAAACACACAATACAGATGTACCCAGAATGCACTCCTGCTCCACATGAGAGCACTGTCAAACACTGCACCGTTACCCTGGCGATGGCTAATGGGTTCCAGCTGTGAAAACACAAGAAGAGATTCTCAGGACTGACGTATTTTTGGACCGTCTCGAGCGAGACGTTATATGGAGAGACGTTATATGGAGTAACGCGGAGGCCCTTTTCGGGATGGTTTGTGGTGTTATCTCAGAGGGGAGAGGTTCCTCTGTCTATCTGAGTCATCTGAAACTGGGTATAACTCGTACAGAGGACCGCTGTATACCGAGAGAGGGTTATCTAAGGTGATATTTCAGGGTACGGCCGCACTTTCAAAGAAACCCATTGAATGGACTGGAAACAGATCTTTACAAAAGGCGTAATTCTAGTCCTTTTTGTCTAGTCCAGTAACAGATGAAATTGATACTTTGAACTTTTGTGAATATAACAGAGTAGAACGCTCTCTGGCCAACAAGATGCCCACTTTCCTCACTGTGTTTCTATGGTCCCTCTGTGCACCTGAACACAGACGAAAAAAACGGAGCCCTATGAATAGAACGGTGGACACGCACAGACCCAAGGCCTACTACACTGTACACTGGCTTCAAATTGTAAATGGACCTCACTTATATATAGCGCTTTACAACGGCCTCTCATTCACCCATTCACACACACACATTCACACACCAATGGCGAGGTAGGCAAGCTACCATGCAAGGCGCCAGCCCGCTCACTGGGAGCAATTTGGGGTTCAGTGTCTTGCCCAAGGACATGTGGGGCTCGAACCGCAGATCTGCCAACCTTGTGATCATTAGACGGCGGCTCGACCTCCTGCGCCACAACCACCCCTGTACACTAGCTTCATACCCAAGGCTACTACTCTGCACACTAGCTTCATACCCAAGGCTACTACTCTGCACACTAGCTTCATACCCAAGGCTACTACTCTGCACACTAGCTTCATACCCAAGGCTACTACTCTGTACACTAGCTTCAGACCCAAGGCTACTACCCTGTACACTTCTGGCTTCATACCCAAGGCTACTACTCTGTACACTACCTTCATACCCAAGGCTACTACCCTGTACAATTCTGGCTTCAGAGCTTCAGCGCTTCAGAGCAGACTGGTCGTCACTCCTGAGGCCTCTGACAGGAACAATGCATTTGTCTGCATCCCTAGTCTATCCCTCCTCCCAGTGGACAGATAACGCCTTCACAATGCTTTAGAAAAGGCAGGGCTGTCTCTCTCTCTACCCTGGATTTAGTGGCCTTTGTCTGCAATCTAAATGTTAAAACCAGAGGGAGGACAGGAGCAGCTGAAAGGGGGCTGTGTCTCCCCTGGCCTCGGTATTGTTCCTTGGAGGTCTGGGCGAATGCTATCTTGTGACATGCACTCTGCGAGTCCAGCAACAGAGCTGCCTTTGTGCCTCCTTGTATCATTCTTGTGAAACTGGGGGGGGGGGGGGGGTTCAATTGAACAAAAGCTATATTAAACTGTCACACGAGCAAAAGAAGAAGGGTGATAAACTGAACATTAGGTTGTTAGTTCATTAAGGGAGTGAGAATGAGAGAGAGAGGGAGAGAGAGAGAGAGAGAGAGAGAGAGAGAGAGAGAGAGAGAGAGAGAGAGAGAGAGAGAGAGAGAGAGAGAGAGGGAGAGGGGAGGGGGGGCTGATATAGAGAAAAAAAGAGGCGGGGGGGGGGAGAGAAAAACAAAAAAGAACAAGTAATGCAAACAGGCAAGAACACAGTTAACAGCCGGGATGTGGGAGGAAAGTGGTGGGGAGAAGAAGGGAAAGAACCAGGGAAGGAGAAGGAGAAGGAGAAGGAGAAGGAGAAGAAGAAGGAGAAGGAGAGGGAGAAGGAGAAGGAGAAGGAGAAGGAGAAGGAGAAGGAGAAGGAGAAGGAGAGGGAGAGGGAGAGGGAGAAGGAGAAGAAGAAGGAGAAGGAGAGGGAGAAGGAGAAGGAGAAGGAGAAGTAGAAGGAGAGGGAGAGGGAGAAGGAGAAGGAGAAGGAGAAGGAGAAGGAGAAGGAGAGGGAGAGGGAGAAGAAGAAGGAGAGGGAGAAGGAGAAGGAGAAGGAGAAGGAGGAGGAGAAGGAGTAGGAGAAGGAGAAGGAGAAGGAGAAGGAGGAGGAGAGGGAGAGGGAGAAGGAGAAGGAGAAGGAGAAGGAGAAGGAGAGGGAGAAGGAGAAGGAGAGGGAGAAGGAGGAGGAGAAGGAGAAGGAGAAGGAGAAGGAGGAGGAGAAGGAGAAGGAGAAGGAGAAGAAGAAGGAGAGGGAGAAGGAGGAGGAGGAGAAGGAGAAGGAGAATGAGAAGGAGAAGGAGAGGGAGAAGGAGAAGGAGAGGGAGAAGGAGAAGGAAAGGGAGAAGGAGAGGGAGAAGGAGGAGGAGAAGGAGAGGGAGAAGGAGAAGGAGAAGGAGGAGGAGAAGGAGAAGAAGGAGAATGAGAAGGAGAGGAAGAAGGAGAAGGAGAAGGAGAAGGAGAAGGAGAGGGAGAGGAGAAGGAGAAGGAGGAGGAGAGGGAGAAGGAGAGGGAGAAGGAGAAGGAGTAGGAGAAGGAGAAGGAGAGGGAGGAGGAGAAGGAGAAGGAGAAGGAGAAGGAGAGGGAGAAGGAGAAGGAGAAGGAGAAGGAGAGGGAGAAGGAGAAGGAGAGGGAGGAGGAGAAGGAGAAGGAGAAGGAGTAGGAGAAGGAGAAGGAGAGGGAGGAGGAGAAGGAGAAGGAGAAGGAGAGGAGAAGGAGAAGGAGAAGGAGAGGGAGAAGGAGAAGGAGAGGGAGAAGGAGAAGGAGAAGGAGTAGGAGAAGGAGAGGGAGAAGGAGAAGGAGAAGGAGAGGGAGAAGGAGAAGGAGAGGGAGAAGGAGAAGGAGAAGGAGAAGGAGAAGGAGAAGGAGAGGGAGAAGGAGAAGGAGAAGGAGAAGGAGAAGGAGAGGGAGAGGGAGAAGGAGAAGGAGAAAGAGAAGGAGAAGGAGAAGGAGAAGGAGAAGGAGGAGAGGGAGAAGGAGAATGAGAAGGAGGAGGGAGAAGGAGAAGGAGTAGGAGAAGGAGAAGGAGAAGGAGGAGGAGAGGGAGAGGGAGAAGGAGAAGGAGGAGGAGAGGGAGAGGGAGAAGGAGGAGGAGTAGGAGAAGGAGAAGGAGAAGGAGAAGGAGGAGGAGAGGGAGAAGGAGGAGGAGAGGGAGAGGGAGAGGGAGACGGAGAGGGAGAGGGAGAAGGAGAGGGAGGAGGAGAGGGAGGAGGAGGGAACGAACCAGAGAAGGACAGGGAGCGTCGGTGCTCAGAGGGAGGCTGGGTGACGCCTCGGAGGCGAGCCAGGTATTCTGGGTAGACGCAGGTGCATGATGGGAGTCAGCAGGCAAGGTGGTGAAAAGGAGGATGATGAAGAGGATGAAGAGGGAAGAGGGGAGGCAGACATGTGAAGGGGTGGACATCATAATTGAGCAAAAGAAAATAATTGAGATGTATTTATATACTGTAATAAACAACTGTGACTCGTATCCTTATGTCATATGTCTCTCAATAATTGCCAAACCATCTCTCGTGAATAAGATACAGGCATAATGAGTGAATACATCAGAAATAGGATGTTATGTGTGTGTGTGTGTGTGTGTTGGGTTACGAGAGGCCAGCATCCACTTCCTGTCTGAGCATGGTGTTGTGATGGTGCTTGATGAGCATTTTTTGTTTTGTTATTGTTGTTTTGTTTTTTAGTGCTCGTCACAGTTTCTCACTCAGATTGGACAAAAAATACATTCTCTGTTGAAAATAAGGTCTTCGGTTTCACAACAAAAGCATCAAATGTCAAACGTTTACATATCCCCCACATGACAGGCTTTGTTCCACGTGGACTGAATCAGATGCATCCTGTAGTTCTGTCTTATGTGATATTACTATGTCCTGTAGTTTTCGTTCTGTTTTAAATTGTTTATAACACCTGAGGCCGTATTTCCCCTGTGGATTTACCTGCCCAGGGACTGCTGATGTCATCTAGCTACCCAGCTAATTCAGGGAGAGTCAATGACTGTCCATTGTCCCTTTTAAATAAATAAACAAACAAAATAAAATAAAATATCAGTAGGTGTTTCCGTTGAGAGGTCTTGGAAGACCACAGCACTGACGCAGTAGAGTAGAGTGCAGTGCGGGGACTTGTAGGGAAAACCTCAGACACAGCACTGTGTACAATGGCTTGATTGTGACCTCACAAGGCTCACATCAATGCCAACAGCTCGGCTCAAAGGGCGACGCTTTGAGCCAGGAAAGTCAAGCTGGCCTCATAAAGGCGATATTCTGAGGATCACTTTGGGACCTTTACGCGACGCTGCTGGGTGGATGTGTTCGTGTGAGTGTTTAAGTCTACATTTCCACTAGATGTGCAATGGTTGCGCAATGTAAAACTTAATCTGTGCTGACATCCAAGTTAAAAACAAGGCAGTCAGACACACCCACGTTCTAGGTGTACTAGACGGTACTAAACTGGTATACTAAACTACACCAACAACCTTGTGGACTGTCTATCGTTTAGCATTTAACTTCTCGTCTTTCTTAATTTCACTGTATGTCAGTGAGAGGATCGTTTTGTACATTTGAAGTCCATTGTAAACACATCACATGACATGACAGTGGGGGCATTTACAAATGAGAGACAAGTAGAGAGAGTACGATCTACGGTCTTACCCGCCACTCGCTGGGCTACCAGGCCCTCCACGCTGAACCCTTCCCCCGCCTCGGCGTCTCTCGGCTGGGGGGAGGAGGAGGAGGCGCCGGGGGGGAGGTCCGGGGGTGACGGGGACGCCCCGCTGCTGGGGGGGTACGTGTTGATGGGCCTCAGCTGCAGCTGGCCCACGCTGGGGGGGGGCTGGGCTGGGTACGCCTGGGTGGGGTAGGTCTGCGTGGGGGTGGGGTAGGTCTGGGTGCTGTAGGGCTGCGTGGGGTAGGCCTGCGTGAGGTAGGGCTGGGTCGGGTAGGTCTGGGTGGTGGGGTAGGACTGGGTCAGGTAGGGCTGGCTGGGGTAGGAGGGCTGGGAGGGGGGGTAGGCCTGAGGAGAAGGGGTAGGACTGCTCCTGGGTTCTCCTCCTCCTCCTCGGCTGACGAATTCAGCCGGGGGGGGGCGGCTGACCACGGGACCGGGCTCGTAACCCGCCGCGGGGCCCTGGACGGCAGGGCCCGGGGGGGGCTCCGGTGTCAGGGGGGCAGGGGAAGAGCGTTGGTGGGTGGTGGTGGCGGTGGTGAAGGAGGAGGAGGAGGAGGGGGGGTGTGATAGGGACGGGCCTCCCGGATGGGCGTGGTGGATGGCCTGGTCGGCCTGGTAGGAGGGGCGGGCCTGTGTCTGGGAGAAGGAGGGCTGGGTGGTGACCACCACCACCGATGCCGCATTCTCGTTCTCCGGGGCGCTCTGGGACTTCGGCACCAGCCCCGGACGACCGGCGGCCGTGGAGGAGGGGTGGTCCAGGTCCAGCATGAGCAGGTTGAGGGTCTCGATGGACCGCTCGATCTCCTGCTGCGAGGCGCTGCTGTCGTCGTCCCCCCGCTGAGGGGGTGGGTAGTGCTGCTGCAGCAGGGGGAACTGGGGCAGGCTGCGGTAGCTCTGCAGGGACGACGCATGCGGCGGTGGCAAGACGCCGAAATGGATGCCGCCGCCGTCCGTCAGCAGCGGCTCCTCGGGCACGCCGTAGCGCTGCCACACACTGTTGTTGAGGTTGAGGCCTCGCTGGACCGCGTCGCGGCTGCTAGTGGTGCGGGACGGCGCTCTGGGAAGAAGCATCGCTGCAGGCTTCTGCTGATCGGCGCCGAAGGACTGCGACCGGTACAGGTTCATCCCGTTCTGGCTGATGATGTAACCCGACGACGGGACGACGGATGATTCGCCCCCCCCCCGGGGGTCGTCGGGGGTCATCGTCGCCTCTGCCTCCTGGGCGACGGAGGGCAGGCTTCTGGCCAGCGTGAACCCGACAGAGAACGTCGTCCCTGCGTCGTCTTCCTCCGGGGACGTCGTCCTCCTCTTCTCCGGGAGAGGGGCGCCGACGCCGCTCCTCTCCAGGTACGGCACCACCTCCTCGTCGCCCCGCCCCCGCCGGCCGTTGACGGCTGTCTCGGAGGGGGGCTGGTGGTGGTGGTAGAGGTCGGCCGGCGTTGCTCTGCCCCCCCCGCCCCCCTCCAGGGACTCCAGGGTGGCCAGGCTGTCCGCGCTGTCGCCTCCCTCCCCCGGCCCCGTCAGCGGCGGGAGCTCGTCGTCCAGGATGTCCGTCTCGCGGTCCATACTGTTGTTGCCGTGGTGGTGGTGGTGCCCGTTCACGTGGACCTGGGCGGGCACCAGGTGGAGCACACCCCCTCCTCCCACTCCTCCTCCTCCTCCTCCTCCTCCCCCCTGCGGTGAGGACTGGTAGCCCTGGCGGTGCATGGGGCCCTCCAGGCCGCTCAGAAGCTGCTCCAACTCCTGCTTCTCCTGGGGGCTGATCGTGTGCTGCTGCTGCTGCTGTTGCGGAGGGTTAGGGGGGGGCGCCGCTTCTGGGC
>NC_137688.1:1785100-1807600 GCF_963989245.1 Nansenia antarctica | reverse complement strand
CTCACGGATGTTCTAGTGTTCAGAGTGTTCTAGTGTTCAGAGTGTTCTAGTGTTCAGAGTGGTCGTGTCAGTGTCAGGGAGGATGAAGACCAGGTTGACAGAGTGGAACACTGAGTCCTGAAGCACTGATCCTCTGAGCACTGTAGAAGTGGACTACAGGACACGCTAGATCCTTCTAGATCCTTCTAGATCCTTCTAGACCCTTCTAGATCCTTCTAGATCCTTCCAGATCCTTCTAGAACCTTCCAGACCCTTCTAGATCCTTCTGTAATGGCTGATTCCCTGGACAGTGAGTTTGGTTCTGGCCCAGGCCCACAGCCTACTAGCACTTCCTTTAAAACAGCATTGCTTGGAAGAAGCGACCCCTCCCCCCCCTCCCCCCATCAATCTATTCTGGCCTCTGTTGCTGTTGATGACTAGTCGATCCTATCTTTGCCTCCTGAGTGTCTCACCAACCCAAAATACCACACTATCAAACTATCAAACTGACAAGATCTGTAAAAACAGATTTGCCACAGACCAACAACCAGAAAGGAAACCGAAACATAATATGTTCGGGAAAAACGTTTCTATTGAATTTAAACCTTCATGCCGACCATGATGGACTCTCCCAAAGGATACGCTGGATGGGCTTGTCACTGTGACCAAATTCTGCTTTAATTTGAATATTAATTTGAGCATTGTTTACTTAATCCCCTTTTCATGTGTAGTATTGTTCTAAACTATGATCTGAACATATCCACACTAAACAAAACATTGCAGAAAGTTGTAGAAATGACTTTTTACCATTTTCCCTATTATGAAAGTTTAAGTGTTGAAGTGCCCACTAAATATATATATATATATATATATATATATATATATATATATATATATATATATATATGCAGTATATGTTACGGTACATTTGGGAATACGGTACATGTGGGAAAACTAGGGTTAGGGTTAGGTGCTACGTCGACTTGGTACATGCTGGCAGGTCTAACCCTAACCCTAACCCTAACCTTAACACCCTAGCACCTAACCCTAACCCTAGTTTTCCCGCATGTACCGTAACACATATATATATATATATATATATATATATATATATACCAAATAACGGTTTTAGGATCACTAAATACTTGAATAGTTTGTTCTGGATTCACTGTAGCGTCTGCCGTCCTGCTTTGTACTGGGGGAGTGTCAGTGATGCATGACTTGTAAATAAAGTAACATTTTAGGACTGTTCATAAGCAAGGACTGTGTGATCATCTAGTTTTGTGTAGTTATGTGTTTTTAGCATGTTGATGTTCTGTCAGCATGTTGTGATGTGCTAAACCTGCAGTTAAATATGACATAGGAATGTTCTTTATTGTTAGCTGCTAACTAGCAAACCGCCACGGGAACAAGTGTGTGTGTTTTGATTCAGAGCGGTTTTCTCCGCTATTTGGTTTGAGGTGAACCGACATTCAAACAAGCATATCTTCTTCAACAATTTTTTCAGATTTCAATTCATGAAATGTCATTTGAAAGCTTACAATCTAATCTGCACATTCATAATCAAACGAACATTTCTTTTTTTACCTTGCCCTACTTGGGGACCCAAACAGCAGCCCCTGTCACACATGGCACCCTGCCCCTGCGTCTGACCATCATATCTCTAATGTTATAAGCAGTTTAGGTTCGGTTTGGTTCCAAATCCTGGAGGCCGACACCAAAGAGGCATCACCGCACATACGAAATCACACACACACACACACACACGCACGCACACACACACACACACACACACACACACGCGCACACACACACACACACACACACACACACACACGCACACACACACACACACACACGCACACACACACGCGCACACACACACACGCGCGCGCACACACACACACACACACACACACACACACACACACACACACACACATTCCCCTTGAAAGCGGAGCTTGCCCCTTTCTCTCAGTTTCAGCACCTTTTTAATCACCTGCCTAAACTGCCAAACGTGACATCGGACCAGCGACAGATCACCCGTCTATCAGCACAACACACAGCTCCACACACATACCTCACATACCAGCCGCACAACAACAACAGACCATCCATCCATCTATCTCACCACCGCTCCATACACACACCCCCTCACATACCAGTCACACACACACACACACACACACACACACACACCCTCACATACCAGTCACACAACAACAACACACGCTAAAGCACTTACTGTGGGAAGTTAGTCAGTCAGTGACTTCTGACTTCTTCAGGTTTCTTTAAGCTCCATCTCATAACAGCAGCGTAACAGCCGAGAGCCGAGGACACTCTGAGTGAATCTCCCCCCCCACCTGTGTGGACTGGGCAGGTACGGTCCACTACGGAGGAGTTAAGTTAAGGGAAAAGCCCCCTCTCTGTTTTTTGCTACCCCCAAAGCGGAGGCCCTGGAGAGGAACATTCTGGAGAGAGTGAGGGGAGTTGTCTTGGCTCGGGGACTCAGTTCCTCCTCCTTGAGACAAGTCTCACTGTGTTGCTACTGCTGCTGCTGCTGCTGCTGCTGGGGCCAACGCTCCTCTGAGCCAATCAGAGTGAGTTGAAAGCTGCTGCGGTGAATTCCCATTGACTCTCACAACACAGTCTGTGTGTGTGTGTGTGTGTGTGTGTGTGTGTGCACGCACTGGCTCTCCCACACCACGGTATGTGTTTGAGGGAGTGACATCACTCTTCTCTCTTTCTCTCACTCTCTCTCTCTCTCGCTCTCTCGCTCTCTCTCAAGCACACAGACACACACACACACACACACCCACACACACACCTACACACACACACCGGCTCCGTAATGGAAAAGAGCTCACTGGGTTCCAATGACTAGTAACTGGCATTTAACAAGCTATCAGAGAGAGAGAGAGAGAGAGAGAGAGAGGCTGAGAACAGGAACACAGCCGTGCCTGTGCAGAGACAGAAGCCACACCCTAGACTGGGCTGGGAGAGGGAGAGGGAGAGGGAGAGGGGGGGGAAGAAGGAGGGAAAAGGAGAAAGAGAGGAAAAGGTGATGAGAGGAAACATGGAGGAAGTGGTCTGATCTGAGGACGGCGGCGTCTGAGGGATCGCCACTGAGTCTGCTACAAGGATGGGGAACTCATCCCCGCACTGACCCAACCACACACTCAATGAAGGGTCAGCGAGATCCTCCTCTAACCTCAAGAAGGCAGGGCTAGCTTCCTCTTCACCCTCATCATCATCATCATCATCATCATCATCAACATCGCCACCGCCATCATCATCTTCTCTGAACTTCCATTAACCTCTCCAGTCCGTTTATCGTCGATGACAACCGTAACCATGACGATAATGACTATTCTAGACCAGACGCCTCCCCAGATCAGATTTAACCCTGCCTTAGAAGTCCCTCGGCGGCTTGTGTGTATCTCTTAAGTTGAGCCAAATCACGAGCTGAGGAGGCCAGATCAGAAATAGAGAGGGAACCCAATCTGTCGGCTAACACCTTCGCAGCCTTTTAACGACAGACCGATCTCCTATTCCTGTCTGGGTTTTCTACTGGTGTGTGATGTGTTCACGACCCGTTAGTCTGCCTGCACAGTGTGTGTGTGTGTGTGTGTGTGTTTGTCTGTGCGTGTGTGTGTGTGTGTGTGTGTGTGTGTGTGCGTGTGTGTGTGTGTGTGTGCGTGTATGTGTGTGTGTGTGTGTGTGCGTGTGTGTGTGTGTTTGTGTGTGTGCGTGTGTGTGTGTGTGTGTGTGTGTGTTTGTCTGTGTGTGTGTGTGTGTGTGTGTGTGTTTGTCTGTGCGTGTGTGTGTGTGTGTCTGTGCGTGTGTGTGTGTGTGTGTGTGTGTGTTTGTCTGTGTGTGTGTGTTTGTCTGTGCGTGTGTGTGCGTGTGTGTGTGTGTGTTTGTCTGTGCGTGTGTGTGTGTGTGTGTGTGTGTGTGTGTGTGTGTTTGTGTTTGTCTGTGTATGTGTGTGCGTGTGTATGTGTGTGTGTTTCTGTGATGCCATGATCAGACTGCAGTCGTGGGGTGTGAACACTTCCTGAGACGTGACATCATCTGCCTCATCTGTTCATATTTGTTTATAACTACTGCCGCTTTATTTCTCTTCTCACGGCAACCTGGAGGAACTGAAGCCTGAGAACGGGGCGGCTGTGTCTCAGGAGGTAGAGCTGGCGTCTAATGATCGCAAGGTTGGCAGATCGGCGGTTCGAGCCCTGGCTGGCCACGTGTCTAAGTGTCCTTGGGCAAGACACTGAACCCCAAAATTCCTCCCAGTGAGCGGGGCCGGCCGGCGCCTTGCATGGTAGCTTGCCGCCATTGGTGTGTGAATGTGTGTGTGTGTGAATGGGTGAATGAGAGGCCGTTGTAAAGCGCTTTGGAGCATCAAAAAAGGCGCTATATAAGTGCAGTCCATTTACCATTTTAGCAACGTTACTCTGGTATAATGGGATGTAACAATAAACTCGAAACATGAAACATGGAACGTCTCGTGCTCAGCGGAGGCCATTTCAACTTCCACCAGATCCATCCATGTCACGTCTGATCCAGGCTTGAGTTGAATCACAACGGACTAAGATTCTGACCCCGTGAATTGGTTACATGATGTAGTGTGTGTTTCTGTCTGAATGCCTTGAGGTTCTGTTCCCCAGATGGTCCATAGACCATAGCTATAAACAAAGATACAACCATAGATACAACCATAGATACAACCATAGATATAACCATAGATACCACCATAGATACAACCATAGATACAACCATAGATACAACCATAGATATAACCATAGATACAACTGGCCGAGGCTCATCTATTTCAATCTAATCAATGAGGACCTCTGTGAGAACAGCATTCTGGGAGAAGCTAGCTGGGCGTAACCTCTGGCACCAGTTGAGCCACTAATGGCGGTTAGAGAATCGGACATTCCAGCCCCCCTGGAGAGAGCTCGGATCGTTACTAGTAGCTGTTTATAGCACGTGCCAGATCCAGGCACAGTTAATGGCTAAACTATTGATTCAGTCCGTCAGCAGACTACTTCCTGGTTGAGAGTCGCCTACCGTCCCTATGGGAGGCGCAGGGACAAGGCCGAGGGCACAGAGACCCAAACATCACCGGGAAACCACCTCTCCTGCTGACTCTGTTAATGATCTGTTACCGTGGAGATATCATTCAAGTTTGGTTGGCCATTTTGTCATTGGAGAATAACTGAATGTGTGTGAGTAATATATCTGGCACCTTGGCATAGCTGATTTCGGCTGAGTAAGCAACATAAAATGGACTGCACTTATATAGCTATGCCTTTATCCAAAGCGCTTTACAGCGGCCTCTCATTCACCCATTCACACACCTATGGCGGCAAGCTGCCATGCAAGGCACCGGACGGCACGCTCACTGGGAGCAATTTGGGGTTCAGTGTCTTGCCCCAAGGACACTTCGACATGTGGCCAGCCGGGGCTCGAACCGCCGACATGCCGATCTTGTGATCATTAGACGGCGACTCTACCTCCTGCGCCACAGCCGCCCCGAAATGTATGACATACAGACATATTTACAGCGTATGACTATCAACAGATCATTTTCACGCGTGCGGCACACGAAAAAAGAAATAGGTGAGTCTCTGACTCTCTAGACACACTTGAGACGTGTGTCTGTGCTAACCCATTAGCATCTCCAAAGGAGACGAACACACGCTGCTGAGGTAGAGGCCGGTGGTGTCTCCCAGGCTTTAGCACTTAGGGCTTATTGTGTAGTTTAGTTCTTACTCTGGACTGATGGCGGGCGGGCGGGGGGCGGGGGGGGGGGGCTTTTAAAATGCAGGTCCTTAAATAATGCACCAATGATCCTCTCCTTTGACATCTGCGAGACAGAGCAGATACACAACCAAAAAGTGTTTGAAAGCAGATCGTAGAATGTCCTAGAACGGCTAGAATGTGTCATAATGGCCACTGGTAGTGGAATGAACTCTCTGAGGTAACTCTTTATACAGTTTGCAATAGTAATACACACACTGAGTACACATTAACACACACGTAGTACTAGGGCTGGGTTCAAAAAATCGATTTCCCGATTCAGAATCGATCTTCATTAAAATGAGCGATTATCGATTCCTAAATCCCGAGATCGATTTTTTTTTTTTTTTTTTTTTTTTTGCTTGCAGCTTCAACCCGCAACGAGATCTCGTGCTACAAGAATTGATCATATCTCACGCAACGTGAGGTCTCAACACTAAAATCTAAAAACATGGCGATGGCAGGGACACTCAAGTCACCACCAGGCTTAAAGTCAGATGTCTGGGTGCATTTTGGATTTAAAAAATGTGACGATAGAGATGAGCTGGACAAAAGCAAAGTCATATGTAAATAAAAAGTACATTCATGTAACTGCTTTGGAGTCAATTCATTGATATGTTTAACAATGCTACATGTTATAGGGTTCCTTGAACCATTTATAGCATTAATTCTGAGAATCTCTTTCATATTCAAGCAAAAAATGTATATTTTAACTAGATCGAATCGGAATCGAATCGAATCGAATCGAATCGTGAATCGAATCGAATCGTGAGCTCACTGAGCTGGTGAATCGGAATCGAATCGTTTTGGGAAATCAGTGGCGATACCCAGCCCTACGTAGTACACACACTGAGTACACATTAACACACACGTAGTACACACACTGAGGACACATAAAGACACACGCATAGTACACACACTGAGTACACATAAAGGACATCTTGAAAACACACAAATGCAGGCACTTGCCCACAAACACACATACGAATACACACACGCACACGCACACACACACACACACACACACACGCACACGCACACGCACACACACACGCACACGCACACGCACACATCGTCATGGCCCATAGAGTCCATCTATAAGGAGCTAAAGTTTCACTTATGATGATGTAGTGTCTCAGGAAAAGCAATCAAGCTCCGCTCAGAGCACTGGGAGGGGCCTCCAGTTAAGCCCATCTGAGGCGACGCTTTGATGGGCTGGCCGGGGCAGGCTGTGCTGCGGTCTGGAGAAGAACCAAGGAGGCAGGGCAGACCCATCACTGCTCATGAATCATGTGTAAACCCAGACGTAGGATGAGCCCTTTTCAAAGCCATCTGCCGCACCAATACCGTACTAATCGCATCCATCTGATTATTTATAGACTCATCAGATTCGAATAAAGTTTTCTATGGCAACTTTGCCTTTGAATCCATGCTGCCCCGATCACGTCTTTTCACAACACTGGCTCCCCGCTGGTGGAATGAGCTTCCCACAGCTGTCAGAACTGCAGTCACTACCCATCTTCCGTCGGAGACTGAAGACCTCCATCTCTTCTGGTTACACCTTAACTGCTCCTCCTGAGACATCTACTGCCCCCCAGCACTGCGTCTCCTGAGACATCTACTGCCCCCCAGCACTGCGTCTCCTGAGACATCTACTACCCCCCAGCACTGCGTCTCCTGAGACATCTACTACCCCCCAGCACTGCGTCTCCTGAGACATCTACTACCCCCCAGCACTGTGTCTCCTGAGACATCTACTACCCCCCAGCACTGCGTCTCCTGAGACATCTACTACCCCCCAGCACTGCGTCTCCTGAGACATCTACTACCCCCAGCACTGCGTCTCCTGAGACATCTACTACCCCCCAGCACTGTGTCTCCTGAGACATCTACTACCCCCCAGCACTGCGTCTCCTGAAGACAACCGCTTTTCCCCTTTACTGTGTCCACTAAACACTTCTGTTACCCGAATTTTGGCTGAGCGCAAAACAAAAAGTATTGTAAAACAAAAGTGCGTTGTCCGATTGTCCGGAATTTGCTGACTATTTATTATAACCAAAAATGTTACTAGCACAAGTACACACAAATTATGTAAACGTAAAATGCTAAATTTATCATAATGGGAGGGGGACGGAGAGCTGACGATTGTTCCTGCCTGTTTAGGTGAAACCGAGGGTAGCTTCGCAGACTTCTCGCACAAAAAAGCCAGACTAAATTCCTTTCGCCAGTTTATGTTTCTCATAGAGAATAGCTAGGCACAGCTTTGACATTCACTTCCAGACACCCTGTAATAAGGCCTAACGTTAGGTGCCAGTAGGGACGTACGTATAAGCTATCCAACGTGCACGACGTCCTGTTGACAACCCCCAAAACAAAGTAAGAGGCTTCCTAACTGTCATTTCCATGACTTCCTAACTGTCATTTCCATGACTTCCTAACTGTCATTTCCATGACAATTTCAAAGGACCCAATTCAGTGGATCTGATGGATGGATAGAGAGAGACAGAGAGAGACAGAGAGACTGAGAGAGAGAGAGAGGGAGAGAGAGAGAGAGAGACAGAGAGAGAGAGAGAAAGAGACAGAGAGAGAGAGAGACAGAGAGAGAGAGAGAGAGACAGAGAGAGAGAGAGAGACAGAGAGAGAGAGAGAGAGAGAGAGAGAGAGAGAGAGAGAGAGAGAGAGAGAGAGACATGGCTGCCAGACTGTTGGCTGGTGTGTGTGTGGGCGGTGAATCAGCGTTCTTCATTGTCCTGATAGCAGCAGTATCTATCGATCTCCTCAGTCCCCCCGCAGCAGACGGCCTTGTCTGTTTACTGTAAGCAGGACCAGGCGGGGGACTTCCGTTTCCATCGACTCTAAGAAGGCCCTGGGCCGATTATAGTTCTTGATGACTTTGGTGTATTGAAGTCCAAGGCATTTAGGCTAAGGATACTAATGCATCGATATTATTATTTTCCGACCGCATACGATATCGATTGTCTCGGTATACAGCGCGAGGCGTTTTCTCCACACGGCGGTCGTTGACAGGCTAATTGCTTTGGCACGGCGCAGCGCAGCGCATGAGTCACGCTGAGGAAATGGAGTGGATCTGTTCTCTGACGAGGTCCAGAGCCCGCCTGGCCCGGGGGGACACACAGACACACAGACACACAGACACACACACACACACACACACACACACACACACACACACACACACACACACACACAGGGGGGAGGCTGGGGTTCCCTCTGCAGATGGGAGGGGAGGGGCGGGGTGCAGCCCCGATGTGGGTGTTTGTCTGTGTCCCACAATGTTGTGTGTGTGTGTGTGTGTGTGTGTGTGGTGTGTGGTGTGTGTGTGTGTGGTGTGTGTGTGTGTGGGTGTGTGTGGTGTGTGTGTGTGTGTGTGTGTGTGTGTGTGTGTGTGTGTGTGTGTGTGGTGTATGAGTGCATGCTTATGTGGATCTCAACAGCCATGTCTGTCCTCCCTGCCTCAGAGGGCTTCTATCAGGCAGGATAAATCACCCGTTCAGGTGGATGAGGCCTGCAAAGCATCAAGAGAAACAAGACAACGGTGTCTAATAAAGATAGGGAGGAGTCCCTTGTTCTTGTCCTCCTCTCTTCCTCCTCCTCCTCCTCCTCTCTTCCTCTTCCTCCTCCTCCTCCTCCTCCTCCAACCACGACCTTACAGTTCTCATAAAATTAAACCCAAAGACAAACATTGTGTTACCCTGGCAGCCAAACATCTGAGAGAGAGAGAGAGAGAGAGAGAGAGAGAGAGAGAGAGAGAGAGAGAGAGAGAGAGAGAGAGAGAGAGAGAGAGAGAGAGAGAGAGAGAGAGGGAGAGAGAATCTGGACAACAGCTGGAGGCAGGCTGTAGCCGGGAGGGCTGTGGTTCCCATACTGTATATCAGTCACCATGGATAATGGCTAGTGCTGTCTCTCTCCGACGACAAGCGGTTGTGCAAAAGTGACTTCTCGATTGTCGTCATGTCGTTTTCGTTCAATAAGAACTGTTCAACTCTCTACGAATACGAACATCTCTTCACGGCCTTGTATGGTCATCCCTACGCATGTCTGTGTTTCAAAAGAACGAGGCAGCCGCCCTATGTCTGCGTTCCAAACCAGAAACAAGAGGGACATTATTCTATTCTATACACAAGACCACATGTTATCCTGTGTTGTGTTTGTGTCTAGATGCCTCTTCTTCTCCGAGGGGGCATTCGTTTTTGGCTGTCCTTGCTGTGACGCTCCTCCACCAAAACAGTGCGGAGTTTGCAGTCAAAGCAGTGTAATCCCTCAAAGCCCCCCACACACACAGACCAGACAACGTCTAGTTTAGGCCCGTTTCCAACACAAAGGCCAGATGGCTTCACCTCTCCCATGTCCTGTGAGAAACATTGTTCTTCACCCGACACATTTTAATGAGGCTTAACTACATTCAGATGGGACCTCGTAGCTCGGCGTCTCGCGGCGAGATCCTTGTCAGCTGGGAAGTTGGACTATACGAGTCTGGTTAGAGTAGGAGTATGAGTATATGTATGGAAACATGATAGGAGTTTTTAATAGACTACATTTCACTCTTTTGTCAAGCACCAATCCAATCAACAAATCCAACAGCTTGACCCAAAGAGAGAGAATCTACTGTTATTCTACTATTCCCTGGAAAAGACTTCCAATGGTGTGGCTGTGTGTGTGTGTGTGTGTGTGTGTGGTGTGTGTGTGGTGTGTCTGTGTGGTGTGTGTGTGGTGTGTGTGTGTGTGTGTGTGGTGTGTGTGGTGTGTGTGTGTGTCTGTGCAGTCACAGAGACAGAGAATACACATTAACACTATTATCTCTCTTTCTCACACACGCACGCACGCACGCACACACACACACACACACACACACACACACACACACACACACACACACACAGGCTGGTCTCCACCCTGGCTAAACATTGGATAAAAAACAAATTGCCGAATCAAATATGTTATGCAGCAGCAACGTGTTTGGTTCTGAAAAAGAGCAGCCTTGTAAATGCTGACAGTGTCTCTCTTCTCTGTGCACACAGCTGGACCAGAAAACCTGCGTATATATCGCATAATTACATATTATCATTTGTGTTATCCTCATATTTTACAAAATTCTAAAACATTCAATCCTCAATAATGGCCGAACTTTAACAGAGTAGTGTGATAACCTCAGTTGAAGAGGTGGGAGGAATGAGAAGTCTGATGTGAATAATACATTCAAAAGAAGCGAGGACAAGTTCAGAACAGCGTTCCCAGTTTACCTGTGAAGCGTAAACCTCAGCATCTAGGCACTACACTGGTCATCTGAACAGAGTGGGAGCTCACACTCTCTCTCTCACACACACACACACACACACACACACACACACACACACACACACACACACACACACTGCAAGCTTTGTCAATCCCCTTCTGTGCCACTCTGCAGTTGAGGCTGTAGTATGTAGTATATGTGCTGGAGGTTCCATGTGCCGGAGGTTCCATCAGTTAGTTTTTGAGAACATGAAAGTGTTGGACCTGTGTTTGGTACAGAAGGCGTGGGGTTTGGAGATGTAGTATTTGAGACTTCAGGCTCTGAGACCGTGTTGGCAACACTGTGAGTTACGGGCTCCAGATGTGTTATGACGGTTTTAGGGGTGTGAGTGTTTCATAAGTACAAAGGACCACAAGTGCTAATCAGAATCACCATCAGAATTTGCTTTACACAAGAATACAATTATGTGGCTTTTGTCCTCAACGTTGGCATTGCAGCATTAAGATGCAACATCTGAATAACAAAGTAGAGAAAAACAAATCAAATCAGTAAGTAGTGATGTGACGGTAGTAGCCACTGTCCTACACGGTAGTCAATAGTGCACAAAGCTGTGCGTTGAAAAGTAGAATGAACCAGGAAATGCAATATAATACAGTACAGGTGGTCAGGTAGTCAGGTAGTGTCAGCAAGTAATCAGTAGTGTGCAAGTAGTCATGACATATATTATGTTTGTAGTGAGTGTGGTTGGTTTGGGGGAGACAGTCTCAGGTAAGATGGATTTGGATGAGAGCGCTTTGAGGTTGACTTTGTCCTCCACAGTGCCGAGAGTCACCTGAGACATGAACACACCTGAGACATGAACACACCTGAACACACCTGAGACATGAACACACCTGAGACTTGAACACACCTGAGACTAGAACACACCTGAACACAGCTGAGACATGAACACAACTGTTGTCACCAAACAGAGCGTGTGAGCAGAGGTACGCTAGGCCACGCTTGTCCTCCTTCTCTTCCCAAGGCTAAGTATTCCCTCGCTTCCTCCACCTCCTCTCCTCTCCTCTCTCTCTCCCTCTCTCCCTCCTCCTCCTCTCCTCTCTCTCTCTCTCTCTCCCTCCCTCCTCCACCTCCTCTCTCTCTCCCTCCCTCCTCCACCTCCTCTCCTCTCTCTCTCTCTCTCTCTCTCTCTCTCTCTCTCTCTCTCTCTCTCTCTCTCTCTCTCTCTCTCTCTCTCTCTCTCTCTCTCTCTCTCTCTCTCTCTCTCTCTCTCTCTCTCTCTCTCTCTCTCTCTCTCTCTCTCTCTCTCTCTCTCTCTCTCTCTCTCTCTCTCTCTCTCTCTCTCTCTCTCTCTCTCTCTCTCTCTCTCTCTCTCTCTCTCTCCGGCGCTCCGCTCCCAAACCACTCGCCAGTCACAGAACAAAGGTTGTTGCTCCAAAATGAGTTCCATTTGTTTCTTTGAACAATCATTTAACCCATTTAACAAACACTGACCTCTAATCTTGAAAGTATTTACCACGTCTATTATGGTAAAGAGAAACAGCCGGTTTCTCCGTTTCCTCAGTAATGAAAGTGACACGGGCTTGGAAGGCGGTAGCAGAGGGCCTCTGTGGCTTTCCTTGATGTTTCCATTCAGAATTATTTGGAATATCCACAAAATATTTTGGGCGAAAGAGAAGAATTTGAGAATTTGAGAGAACTCGATAACTACCATGAACGATTACTGCTGCTGTAAGTGTTACCCATCACCATCAAATGGCATCCTGCTTTTGCATGTGATCGTTTTTAAAAACCGTTCAGTTTGGTGGAGCTGGTTGCCATCCCAGCTCTGACCAGTGGGTCTGGAGTGAGTCAGGGACACACTTAATGACAGTGGAGATGCAGACACACAACCCAGTGTCCTGGAAGCACATACGCTGTCTGTGCCAGCGCCACAAACACCCCCCCCCCCCCCCTCCTCCGGAATGGTCGTTTCAAAATGGCTGGGACCACAATCACAGATACCCTGTCAGATGTCCTCACCAAGACAAACACACACAGACCCACACACACACACACACACACACACACACACACACCCACCCACACCCACCCAGACACACACCCACACCCACACACACACACACACTCACACACAGAAGCCGCCAACTATTTTGGCGTCCCCTATTTAAAGCTGGTGATTGGTGATAGGGGTTGGCCACTTTTGGTCCAGAGTGATAAAACAGGTTGCCATAGTTAGATTATCCTTGGCCTTACAGAGCTATCAGAGTACCAGGACAGGCAGCCAGAGAGAACAGCAACATCGCAGCTTCACAGTTCACTAGTGCAATCACACGCAGAAGTAGAAGTGCAAGAGTTACACACTTGATGTATAAACCAGAGGGCAATAAGATACAAATGGATCAATTCTTTGTGTCTTTCTTTCAAATCCGAAATTGTCACTTTGAGACTTACGTCTCTCGAACGTATTTGTGAAAAGCGCTACGCAAACAAAACATCAACGATCTGTTGATTTGCCCGTAGATATCAGCAACGAGTGGACAACAAGCCAATTGAAGAAAACAACATTGTCACAATGCTGTCACAATGCTGGACCCGCGCTGAGAGAGATCGTGCGGCTCCACCTCGGGAATGAGCCCTGCCTGCCTACCTGCCTGTCTGCCTGCCTGTCTGCCCTGCCTGCCTGCCCTGCCTACCTGCCATGCCTGCCTGCCTGCCTGCCCTGTCTGTCTGCCTGTCTGCCCTGTCTGCCTGCCTACCTGTCTGTCTGCCCTGCCTGCCTGCTTGCCTGCCTGCCTGCCTGCCTACCTGCCCTGTCTGCCCTGCCTGCCTGTCTGCCTGCCCTGCCTGTCTGCCTGCCTGCCTGCCTGTCTGCCCGCCTGTCTGCCCTGTCTGCCTGTCTGCCTGCCCTGCCTGTCTGCCTGCCTCTCTGCCTGCCTGCCTGCCTGTCTGCCTACCTGCCCTGTCTGCCCTGCCTGCCCTGTCTGCCTGCCTGTCTGTCTGCCCTGTCTGCCTGCCTACCTGCCCTGTCTGTCTGCCTGCCTGCCTACCTGTCTGCCCTGTCTGCCTGCCTGTCTGCCCTGCCTGTCTGCCTGCCTCTCTGCCTGCCTGTCTGCCTACCTGCCCTGCCTGCCCTGCCTGTCTGCCTGCCTGTCTGCCCTGCCTGCCTGTCTGCCCTGCCTTGATTTCTTTTTCTCAAATTCACAAACTTTCCAGGATTTCCAGGACCCGTGGGAGCCCTGATTGGAGCTCTGATTGGATCTGTCCCTCTGACACGCACACAGAGACAGCCAGGGGAGGGGCACGCACACACACACTGACCTCTTCAGAAGTCAGAAGTTCGTGGATAGAGGGGTGGGAGTGTGTGTGTGTGTGTGTGTGTGTGTGTGTGTGTGTGTGTGTATGTGTGTGTGTGTGTGTGGGTGTGTGGGTGTGTGTATTTTTGCTTGGTTAACTTAAACATAATGAGTGTCCCTCCTGGCCTGTTGTTACGAGGTGTTAAGAGGCTGGGAGGTGAGAGACGAGGTCATTAACACCCTCAGCCTTACAGCAGACAGCAGGGGTGTGTGGTGTGTGTGTGTGTGTGTGTGTGTGTGCGTGTGTGTGTGTGTGTGTGCGTGTGTGTGTGTGTGTGTGTGTGCGTGTGTGTGTGTGTGTGTGCGTGTGTGTGTGTGTGTGTGTGTGCGTGTGTGTGTGTGTGTGTGCGTGTGTGTGTGTGTGTGTGTGTGTGTGTGTGTGTGTGCCTGAGTTTGCGTGCGTGTGTGTGTGTGTGTGCGTGTGTTTGCGTGTGTGTGCGTGTGTGTGTGTGTGTGCGTGTGTGTGTGTGTGTGTGTGTGTGTGTGTGCGTGTGTGTGTGTGTGTGTGCGTGTGTGTGTGTGTGTGCGTGTGTGTGTGTGTGTGTGTGTGTGTGTGTGTGTGTGTGCGTGTGTGTGTGTGTGTGTGTGTGTGTGTGTGTGTGTGTCTGAGTTTGCGTGTGTGTGTGTGTGTGTGTGTATTCATGTGCATCCACGTCTGATAACAGTCCAAACATGCTCATGTCCGACCATCGTCAACAAAGCTTGTACCAAAACACTAGAATCACAACACAGCAAATACAGAACACAGCCACTGAACTCAACGAGCCGCTGATATGACGCTACTCACCCTCCACTGAGTCCTCACAGCTCTGGTTGAAGTTCTCATAGGAGTCCCAGCGGATGAGAGGATCTTGGGTATTGTAATCCACTGAGACAGTAGGCCCGTTCTCCAGGTGGTCCACCCCTGAAACCCAGAGAGAGAGAGGGGTCAGAGAGAGAGAGAGGTCAGAGAGAGAGAGGGGTCAGAGAGAGAGAGAGAGGTCAGAGAGAGAGAGAGAGAGAGGTCAGAGAGAGAGAGAGAGAGGTCAGAGAGAGAGAGGTCAGAGAGAGAGAGAGAGAGAGAGAGAGAGGTCAGAGAGAGAGAGGTCAGAGAGAGAGAGAGAGAGAGGTCAGAGAGAGAGAGGTCAGAGAGAGAGAGGTCAGAGAGAGAGAGAGAGAGGTCAGAGAGAGAGAGAGGTCAGAGAGAGAGAGAGGTCAGAGAGAGAGAGAGGTGAGAGAGAGAGGTCAGAGAGAGAGAGAGGTCAGAGAGAGAGAGGTCAGAGAGAGAGAGGTCAGAGAGAGAGAGGTCAGAGAGAGAGAGGTCAGAGAGAGAGAGGGGTCAGAGAGAGAGAGAGGTCAGAGAGAGAGGTCAGAGAGAGAGAGGTCAGAGAGAGAGAGAGGTCAGAGAGAGAGAGAGGTCAGAGAGAGAGAGGTCAGAGAGAGAGAGAGGTCAGAGAGAGAGAGGGGTCAGAGAGAGAGAGAGAGAGGTCAGAGAGAGAGAGGTCAAGAGAGAGAGAGAGAGAGAGAGAGAGAGAGGTCAGAGAGAGAGAGAGGTCAGAGAGAGAGAGAGGTCAGAGAGAGAGAGGTCAGAGAGAGAGAGGTCAGAGAGAGAGAGGTCAGAGAGAGAGAGGGGTCAGAGAGAGAGAGGGGTCAGAGAGAGAGAGGTCAGAGAGAGAGAGAGGTCAGAGAGAGAGAGATAGGTCAGAGAGAGAGAGAGGTCAGAGAGAGAGAGAGGTCAGAGAGAGAGAGGGGTCAGAGAGAGAGAGAGAGGTCAGAGAGAGAGTGAGAGAGAGGTTAGAGAGAGAGAGAGAGAGAGGTCAGAGAGAGAGAGAAGTCAGAGAGAGAGAGAGAGAGAGGTCAGAGAGAGAGAGGTCAGAGAGAGAGAGAGGTCAGAGAGAGAGAGAGAGGTCAGAGAGAGAGAGAGAGGTCAGAGAGAGAGAGGTCAGAGAGAGAGAGGTCAGAGAGAGAGAGGTCAGAGAGAGAGAGAGGTGAGAGAGAGAGAGAGGGGTCAGAGAGAGAGAGAGGTCAGAGAGAGAGAGAGGTCAGAGAGAGAGAGATAGGTCAGAGAGAGAGAGAGGTCAGAGAGAGAGAGAGGTCAGAGAGAGAGAGGGGTCAGAGAGAGAGAGAGGTCAGAGAGAGAGAGAGAGGTCAGAGAGAGAGAGAGGTCAGAGAGAGAGAGAGGTCAGAGAGAGAGAGAGAGGTCAGAGAGAGAGAGAGAGGTCAGAGAGAGAGAGAGAGGTCAGAGAGAGAGAGAGAGGTCAGAGAGAGAGAGAGAGGTGAGAGAGAGAGAGGTGAGAGAGAGAGGTCAGAGAGAGAGAGAGAGGTCAGAGAGAGAGAGGTCAGAGAGAGAGAGAGAGAGGTCAGAGAGAGAGAGGTCAGAGAGAGAGAGAGGTCAGAGAGAGAGAGAGAGAGAGAGAGGTCAGAGAGAGAGGTCAGAGAGAAAGAGAGAGAGGTCAGAGAGAGAGAGGTGAGAGAGAGAGAGGTCAGAGAGAGAGAGAGAGGTCAGAGAGAGAGAGAGAGGTCAGAGAGAGAGAGAGAGAGAGAGAGGTCAGAGAGAGAGAGAGAGAGGTCAGAGAGAGAGAGGTCAGAGAGAGAGAGAGGTCAGAGAGAGAGAGAGAGAGAGAGAGAGGTCAGAGAGAGAGAGAGAGGTCAGAGAGAGAGAGGTCAGAGAGAGAGAGAGGTGAGAGAGAGAGAGAGGTGAGAGAGAGAGAGGTCAGAGAGAGAGAGAGGTCAGAGAGAGAGAGAGAGGTCAGAGAGAGAGAGAGGTGAGAGAGAGAGAGAGGTCAGAGAGAGAGAGAGAGGTGAGAGAGAGAGGTCAGAGAGAGAGAGAGAGGTCAGAGAGAGAGAGAGGTCAGAGAGAGAGAGAGGTGAGAGAGAGAGAGGTCAGAGAGAGAGAGGTCAGAGAGAGAGAGAGGTCAGAGAGAGAGAGAGGTGAGAGAGAGAGAGGTCAGAGAGAGAGAGAGGTGAGAGAGAGAGAGGTCAGAGAGAGAGAGAGGTCAGAGAGAGAGAGAGGTCAGAGAGAGAGAGAGAGGTCAGAGAGAGAGAGAGGTCAGAGAGAGAGAGAGAGGTCAGAGAGAGAGAGGTCAGAGAGAGAGAGAGAGAGAGGTCAGAGAGAGAGAGGTCAGAGAGAGAGAGAGGTCAGAGAGAGAGAGAGAGAGGTCAGAGAGAGAGAGAGAGGTCAGAGAGAGAGAGGGGTCAGAGAGAGAGAGAAGGGTCTCAGAGAAGCAGGTGCTCACCATGTAACTTCTCAGGTCCAAAGGAGAAGACGAACTCCACCTTGCCGTACTCTGGGAAGCGATCATCTGGTGTCAGGACGAGAAGAGAGAAAGGACTGTCCATGTAAATGCTCTGCACTTATACAGCTATGCCTTCATCCAAAGCGCTTCACAACGGCCTCTCATTCACCCATTCACCTCTACAGTGGCGGACTCAGGCTGTTTGAAGGGCAGGGGGGGCGAAAAGAAAAAAAGGGCACCTACTGCACAACATGGGACCCCATCAGTGCACATGGTCAAGTTTCGACCATTGGAAGGGCAGCCAATAGGGCACATCCTCTAATCTTTGCCACTCAAAAGGGCACTTTAGTGCGACTTTTTTCAACTGTGGGGGGAACATGGTCAAGTTTAGACCATTGGAGGGGCACCAGTAGGGCACGTCCTCTCATTTTCGCCACTCAAAAGGGCACTTAAGAGAGACGTCTTTCAACTCTGGGGGCACCAGGAGGGGCGGTCGCCCCCCCTGCCCCCCCTCTGAGTCCGCCAGTGCACCTCTACCTCCTTCGCCACAGCCGCCCCATGTTCAAAACAGTCCAAGGATTTCAAACCAATAATAATAATAACAATAACAATAACAATAACAATAACAATAATCATCATCATCATCATATATTGTACTATGTCATCCATCCACACTGGATCCAATACAGTCATCAAATCAGTTACACTGGGAAGAGCATTTATCTGGAAATATGACAACTTATTTGTGGGCATTTTAGGAGGAAGTCGTCTTACCCTTGAAGGTCTCGTCAAGCTCGTCCTTTCCGAAGACAATTCCCAAGTCGTGCACCGCGCAGGTGTGGAACTGCACCCGGAATATCACATCGCGGGACGGGCTACGGAAGCGCTTGTGGTAGCACTTCAGCTAGAGAGAGAGAGAGAGAGAGAGCACGAGACACACAGTCTATAACGGGAACCTTCACAGGAACTGACCACACATTCCGTGGAACTGGGGAACCGCCATTGCTTAACACTAGAACAGCCGTGCCTTTTAGGTCTTTTTTACCTACTAAAAGAGCCGCAAATGACCCCCTCTTTACAATGCTCAAGCTGCTATTTACACACAACGACCACTAGTTGGCCGCTTGTAAATGAAGCCTGCTTCCTCCACAGAAGAACGGCAAAATATCTTCATACAAGCTTATCCTGATGTGATTTAGAAAATGTAAGGATACTGGGTGGTAGAACTGCACATATCTAGGACAAGTCATGAAAGGAGGGTCCTGAAATGTTATCGAGTGCGAAGATATAACATTTGTCTTTACTCACGGGGATCAATTGACCCCACCCATGGCTGTTCTAGTGTTAAAAGGACTAAACATAGATCAAGGAAATAAGTTACACACGAAACCAAAGCAACTAGGTGTTTACGCTGCACTGTACAGTAAGTCACCCCGATTTCCTCAATGTCCATTTCAATCACATTCCGTGTTGACATTGAAAGCCACATGTCATGGTCATTGGGAAAGCAGCCTGTTGGCCAGCGTGACTCACAGTCCAAGCCTGTTCTACTGCCTTGGCTCAGTGCTAGAGAAAGCAGTAAGGGTTTTTATATAACCCTGTAAATGTATGGCCTGACTTCCCCCAACAAAAGCATTATTATCCAGGCTGTTGCTGTCCACGCCAGAGCCTTATAAAGCCTGCCTCGGGAAACCTCCCTGTCTCCCCCACTGTGCCCCAGGACGGCTGGGCTTGGACAGGACTTTTACAAGGACCTCACATTCACCTAGGCACTAAAGTATATATATATATATATATATATATATATATATATATATATATATATATATATATATGTTACGGTAGATGTGGGAAGACGGTACATGTGGGAAAACTAGGATTACGGTTAGGGTTAGACATGCCAGCATGTACCAAGTCGACGTAGCACCTAACCCTAACCCTAGTTTTCCCACATGTACCGTATTCCCACATGTACCGTAACATATATATATATATATCATACCGTCATACTGAGTCTTTACAGAGAAAGTGTTGAGGTTAGAACACTGTGAGACCAACACTTAAGGGTAAAGCCTTTTTTTTAAAACCACAACATTTTAGCTTTTTAAACCATAACACTGTTTTTTACTATTATTTTTAAATGACTGGACTTTTTAAATAGGCACTACATTTTATTATAAACACTGCTATGTCTGTCTGTTTTTATGGTATGTATTAATGTATGTGACCTATGTGTGTTTTTAATGTGGAAACTGTATTCTTGAGCTGCACTTCTGCCTGTCAAAGGAGAATTTCTGTCACTGTGTGACAGACAATGAAGCTATCTGGAATCTTGAGCCTGAAAACAAGTAACCATCCTGTATCATGACAGAAATAATGTCAGTTGGGTATACCCCTGGTATGTCCCTGGTATATGACAGAATACAGTTCTAGCGTGGTAACACATTAATGCCCATTCCACATAATCGCAAGGTTCCTGGTTTGATTCCGACCCTCGACATATCTCGTCCCTCCTCTCTCTCACCCATCCTTCCTGACAATCTCTACTGTCTCTATCGCAATAAAAGCAGAAACGCCCTGAAAAGCATATTTAAAAAGAAATGTAAAAAGAAGGCTACTATTGTAGAGCCCTCCTGAAGGTTTAACGATGCTCTTTAGCAAGAGACAGAGACAGAGTCAAGCAAACAAGTCCGGACTGGGTACAAGAGAGGTACCCAGGCCAACATGTCCTGCGGCTACTGAGGCTTTATGGGATGAAGTGTACGGTACCAGTACCTCCCACCAGGGGTTCTATTATAAGGAGCAGAACAATGCCAGTGAGCGTTACACCAATGCAAACGACTGACCAAAAAACTGAGAGTGGTCGAAGTACCCTATGAGTCGGTGTATTGAAGAAACAATATCAAAAGTGCTAAAGTACTGCATGCTGTCCAAAAGTGAACTTTGCGAAATGTCCGACGCTTTCCCAAGGAAAGTTTTTTTAACAGAATCACTTTGAAAGTAGCAGACGTCAGCGCAAGCACAGTCAGAGATGATGATGCATTCAGCCAAATCCATTAGCTAGTGTAGAGCGCTGATGAGATATGATGTACTTTGGCTAGAGCAGCTGCTACAGTATCTGTTTTCAGTGCCAAATGGGTACGGCCTTAGGTAAGTGCTGCTTTCTAAAATTTCCCCTTGCAGAAATGATGAGCTCTGAAGACACATTAGGTTTATGAACCTATGAACCTCGAATGAAACAGCATGAGAAGAGACTTTACGGAGGTATAGGCTTATTCGCCTGCACGTTATAAAATCATCTCCTTGTGTCATGCCACAATCTGCGTCTGGTGGAAAAGGTTAGCGAAGGTTAGCGGGGCAGCTAAAACTACGCCTCCACAACTAGCGAGACACGATAATTGGGTTCTCATATACCCAGCATGCCATTGGAGAGGAAGAACACTCCATGGCCATTTTGACATTATGTTTTACAGCCAGCATATTGTGTGCTAATGAGGGTCTTTAAACTGAGGTATAGGACCCATGCCAACTGTCCTTCCTTCAAATGTTTATAGGCCTATTCTTTTTATGAATGGTGACTATAAAATGTTACAGACAAACACATTGCGTTTGTGCCCCGGAGCAAGGTGGCGACAATCAATTGGATTCCCCTATTCCCCTATTATTAACCGTGGTCCAACTACCTGAGGTAAAAGTTCCTTCTAGAAAGAAAGTTCCAGACATTCTACTTTTTAAAGTGACAGGAAAGAGTCCTTTATTGCAGCTGCCTCCCCTATGTACTTGTGTCTCTTGACAAACGTTACAAAATGTTCACCGTCACTGTACGGTCAAATAAATGCACATGTTTAGTGGCTACACCTCTGTAAGGGTGTTTGTGACTCAATATGAGATATTTCTTTTTATATAGAAAAGAAACCGATGGAAGAAAACCTGTGCATAGCAAACAGTAAAATAATATTTTAGATGTTTGAGATGTAAATGGTAAATTGACTTATATAGCGCCTTTATCCAAAGCCTCTCATTCACCCATTCACACACACATTCACACACCAATGGTGGCAAGCTGCCATGCAACGCGCCGGCCCGCTCACTGGGAGCAATTTGGGGTTCAGTGTGTTGCCCAAGGACACTTCGAAATGTGGCCAGCCGGGGCTCGAACCGCCGATCTGCCAAACCTGCGATCATTAGACGGCGGCTCTACCTCCTGAGACACAGCCTCTACCTCCTGAGACACAGCCTCTACCTCCTGAGACACAGCCTCTACCTCCTGAGACACAGCCTCTACCTCCTGATACACAGCCTCTACCTCCTGAGACACAGCCTCTACCTCCTGAGACACAGCCTCTACCTCCTGAGTCACAGCCTCTACCTCCTGAGACACAGCCTCTACCTCCTGAGACACAGCCTCTACCTCCTGAAACACAGGCTCTACCTCCTGAGACACAGCCTCTACCTCCTGAGACACAGCCTCTACCTCCTGAGACACAGCCTCTACCTCCTGAGACACATTCTCTACCTCCTGAGACACAACCTCTACCTCCTGAGACACAGCCTCTACCTCCTGAGACACAGCCTCTACCTCCTGAGACACAGCCTCTACCTCCTGAGACACAGCCTCTACCTCCTGAGACACAGCCTCTACCTCCTGAGACACAGCCTCTACCTCCTGAGACACAACCTCTACCTCCTGAGACACAGCCGCTACCTCCTGAGACACAGCCTCTACCTCCTGAGCCTCTACCTCCTGAGACACAGCTCTGCACCACGTTGTCATGGATACTTACTAAGATGTTAGATACTTACTAAGATGTTAGATACTTACTAAGATGTTAGATACTTACTAAGATGTTAGATACACAGCCTCTACCTCCTGAGACACAGCGTTGTC
>NC_137688.1:1777600-1780100 GCF_963989245.1 Nansenia antarctica | reverse complement strand
GGAGCAGTTGGCACGTCGCAGAAGGAGAATGTGATCAGCAGATAACGTGAATCTTGTGATCCCGTCAGCTGCTGATCTGTTCCCTGGCAGCCCGACAGCTTCCCTTGTCTCCTGACCTGACTCCAGACCAACAGCTTCCCTTGTCTCCTGACCTGACTCCAGACCAACAGCTTCCCTTGTCTCCTGACTGACCTGACTCCAGCCCAACAGCTTCCTCTGTCTCCTGACCTGACTCCAGCCCAACAGCTTCCTCTGTCTCCTGACTGACCTGACTCCAGCCCAACAGCTTCCTCTGTCTCCTGACTGACCTGACTCCAGACCAACAGCTTCCTCTGTCTCCTGACCTGACTCCAGACCAACAGCTTCCCGTGTCTCCTGACTGACCTGACTCCAGCCCAACAGCTTCCCTTGTCTCCTGACCTGACTCCAGACCAACAGCTTCCCTTGTCTCCTGACCTGACTCCAGCCCAACAGCTTCCTCTGTCTCCTGACTGACCTGACTCCAGCCCAACAGCTTCCCGTGTCTCCTGACCTGACTCCAGCCCAACAGCTTCCCTTGTCTCCTGACCTGACTCCAGACCAACAGCTTCCCTTGTCTCCTGACCTGACTCCAGACCAACAGCTTCCCGTGTCTCCTGACCTGACTCCAGACCAACAGCTTCCCGTGTCTCCTGACCTGACTCCAGACCAACAGCTTCCTCTGTCTCCTGACCTGACTCCAGACCAACAGCTTCCCCGTGTCTCCTGACCTGACTCCAGACCAACAGCTTCCCGTGTCTCCTGACTGACCTGACTCCAGACCAACAGCTTCCCCTGTCTCCTGACTGACCTGACTCCAGACCTCTTCTGCTGCCTCCCTGACTCTGCTACCCGTACACTTCATAACACACAACTCCATATATTGAGAGATATATAGTCCCTACTACTTTCTCCTGTTAACCTTGACTCTTCCAGCTTTCACCACTCTCCCACTCCTTTTCCCCCCTTTCATACTCCTTTGTTTACCTCCCTCCCTCCCTCCTTCCCTCCCTCCTTCCCTCCCTCCCTCCCTCCCTCCCTCCCTCCCTCCCTCCTCCTTTCTCAGATGTGGGCTGGTGCACTGTGGCTTCAGTGTTGTGAGGAGCAGTGAAGGATTCTATTACAATTCTCTCTCTCTCTCTCTCTCTCTCTCTCTGTCTCTGTATCTCTGTCTCTGTCTCTCTGCCTCTCTCCCTCTCTACCTCTCTCTCCCTCTCTCTCTCTGTGTTTCTGTTTCTCTGTCTCTCTGTGTCTCTCTGTCTCTCTCTCTCTGTGTCTGTCTCTGTGTCTGTCTGTCTCTCTCTCTGTCTCTCTCTGTCTCTCTCTCTCTCTCTCTCTCTCTCTCTCTCTCTCTCTCTCTCTCTCTCTCTCTCACCTGGCCGATATGTTGCTGTAGTGCATGTAGGCCGCCACCACCACTCCCGTTCGTCCACGATTGCCCTGCATAGACAAAACAAGAGTAGCTCTCATATACTTTATCTGTATACATGAGAATCACATAGAAAAATGCCATTGCACAAAATTGATAGCATGTTATTTTGCAGTACTTTTTCCCAGTGTTGCTACAGTAATGGATACAGTATGCAGTAATAACAAGGGCTCTTATCTCTAGGAATCCAACACAATTTGTAACGTTTAGCTGGTACAAAATGGTGGCCGGTTATAGTGACCTATTATGCTCTTTTTCCACAAGTTAATGTAGGTCGCTCGGGTTCCCAAAACAATTCAATGTCATTGAAGTTTTTTTTTCTGAAAATACCACTCAGATCGTAATCTAAAGGCATTCTAGCACGCCGCTAAACGCCTCTGCTTCACTCCTTTTCTCAACGGGCTGTTTAACTAGTCAGGAAATCATCAGCTTTCAGGTTTTCTGTGGGTTCGCTGTGGGGGCAGCATAGTTCCTGGGGGAATACAATTAAGGTCATGTTCTCACATGAAAATCTGAATCATGACCCGGATTTGCGTTCTCACAGCCCTTTATGTAAACGAAGTAACATACGCAATCGAAGCAACAGACGTGGTAGTTGATTGGTCAGAAAAATGTAAAATTGCCCGTTCGTCCCGCTCTTATCCAGATCAACATGCATGCACTGTTGTTTTCCTATACACAGCCTCGATACGTAGTTTCTAACCGGAGCGAAACCACCCTTTTCAAGCGGAGCATGCGTCGGTTGTTTGCTCCGGGAGCGACTTCGAATGCGCGTTCTCACAGCTCCAAACGACGCAGAGCAAAGCGAATTTTATCCTAAACTCCGATTCCAAGTGAAGCAAATGTTCTAGTGAGAACACACCCTAAAAGACTAACATCCCTGTGTTCCCCACGAAACCAGGAACCCAACATCATCTGAATGGAAACAGTCGGACGTTGCGTTCGAAAGTGACATGCCGTAAGTAACAGACGAACGTGGCAGGGGAAATGTTCAACACAGCGGCTGATTTAAACGGTAAATGGACAGACTTATAAAGCGCCTTATTACAGCGC
>NC_137688.1:1767600-1775100 GCF_963989245.1 Nansenia antarctica | reverse complement strand
AGCTGCAGCTCACCTTGGGGTTCAGTTGGTTGATGTCGTAGCGTTTCTCACTGAGGTTGAAGAGCTGAAAAAGCAACATGTTTAAATGGTAAATGGACTGCACTTATATAGCGTCTTATTCCAAAGCGCTTTACAACAGCCTTTCATTCACCCATTCACACACACATTGACACACCAACGGCGGCAAGCTACCATGCAAGGCGCCGGCCCGCTTACTGGGAGCAATTGGGGGTTCAGTGTCTTGCCCAAGGACACTTCGACATGTGGCCAGCCGGGGGTCAAACCGCCGATCTGCCAACCTTGCGATCATTAGATGGCAGCTCTACCTCAGTATTGTCTCTCACAGTACTGGCTGTAGAGGGCAGCCTTGAGGCTCACTCTCAGACTGGTTGAAGAGTTTGAGACAACCGTTTGATCTGACCAGCGTTTTTTGTTTATTCATTTTGTTTCATTCATTCGTCTGGGAAGTTGCCAATAAAGATTGGCTTATTTGAATGGATTACATTTTTTAAAAATGTTTCCGCTGTTGTGTGTAGGCTTCCAACATTAGCAGTGCTTAAATTACAATATTATAGTCTGTTATTTGAAAGCAGTCCAAGGATAGTATTACATGAAAGCAATCTAAGCCCTGTTCAGACAGGATCAGTTCAACAAGGGGAGGCCAGGGGAGGGTAACGTAATCATTTACAAAGAAAGGGCATGCTTGACTCTGAAGTAAAGTGTTGATTAAAGCGTGTTTGGGTGCTGGATAGCCCAGGGTTGATCCCATAACTAAATAACACAGCCAACACTATCAAATAGAAAGTAAATAGTGGTTTAATGCATAATCAGCATAGTCACTGTACACGTTTCTGTGTCAAGCCTTTCTTCTTTAGTTTTACACACAAAAGCTGGTCGATAGACCTCTAATACATTCAATTAACATAATGTTTGTAGACACAAGACTATTGTCATACAGCACACCTATAGAAAAAAAGACATCATATGTTTTATAACGAACGACTGAGCGAGTTCTTTGTCGAGCCCCTTCTGCTCCCAAACAGAACAGTCTAGAAGGTTTCTCTCTGTTCTCTGTTGCCTCCGCACTGTTTCTAACCCCGGGAAATAATCTGAGGGTACCCAGATGTCCCACGGCATGAAAACGTCTTGCCACAAGTGATTTTATTTGTCGTTCCTTATGGTGTTCTTATGCTCCGATATCCTTGGGTTTCTCTCTTTCATGTAGCACAGCCCCGAGGCAGGGTTGGAACAGATCACGGGTTATATATATGACAGTTAGAAGTAGAATGTCGTCTATTCAACTGACTTTGGTTCGTAATCAGGATGAGATTTAGCGCCTGAGTGTTCTGGTCACTACAGGAAGAGACATACTGCCGAAAAGAAAAAAAAGGTTGTCGAGATTATTCATCATGTTTGCAGCTATCATCGCCCAGCTTTGACACAGACTCGTCTCCCTCCTAGCCAGCGCTAATGTGTCATATCACTGCTGCAGCCCTGGGCAGTTCTTCATGCGTGATATTCATGATCTATAAGTAAGTAGCCTTAAGAACCGATGGTTCTCGAGCCTAACGGCCCTTAGGGGGCAGGAGCCTATCTCCTTTTTCCGTAGCGTGAGGCGGACAGATAGTTGTGTCACTGACCAGATAGTTGTGTCACTGACCAGATAGTTGTGTTACTGACCAGATAGTTGTGTCCGTGTTTGGAGCCCAGCATGGAGGCCACCTCGCGCAGGTTGGCGGCGTAGCTGGTCTCCTCCACAGAGCTGGGGAAGGACACAGAGATGATCCGCTCTGTGATGTACAGCAGGTCCACCTCATAGCTCTCCTCCAGGGCCTGCAGCAGACTCAAACTCCTAGAGAGAAAGAGAGGGAGGGAGGGAGAGACAGAGACACAGAGAGACAGAGAGACAGAGAGGGAGAGAGGGAGGGAGAGAGAGACAGAGAGAGGGAGAGAGACACAGAGAGAGGGAGAGAGACAGAGAGAGAGAGAGGGAGAGAGAGGGAGAGAGAGGGATAGACACAGAGAGACAAAGACAGAGAGAGAGAGGGAGAGAGAGACAGAGAGAACAAGAAACAAGAAAGAAAGAGAAAAAACAAAAAAGAGAGACAGGGGTGATCAGTTTTATGATGGGTTCACCACTATCCAATACCACATACACTACTACACCACTAAACACCAGAGTCTTGTAACTGGACAGAGAGAGAGTCAGAGGGATCAGTCATTGGTTAAGGTCATTAGTAGCATCTGTAGCACGGTACAACATACAATGTCCCATTAGCGAGAAGCAAAACAGAAGAGGTGCACACATGAAGTTGGTTTGGTATACTACTGACGTTTGCAGGGCTAACAGTCCCCACTGATGATGAGTCGTCAACACATCGTGAGTTTAGAATGATAAGGTTCTATCTCCGTTTAGGGTAGTTCAGAGATATTGAGCGTCAACGTTTTGACATTCCATTATGTTCTGTGAGATGGAACCTTTGTATTTTATTAATTACTAACTAAAAAATGTCAACATTTAAAAAATAACACCACACAGGCATTAATACTCACCTAATGGATCAGATTATGTAAAAAACTCAATTTTGACAAAAATTGAGATAGAGCCGTATAATTCTAACGTCCCGACATACTAATTATGCATTCATTTATTCACTGCCATTAGGGACAGGTTACAATTGAAACATCGACACACTCAATAATAATAATAATAATAATAATAATAATAACTTTATTTGTATAGCGCTTTTCCTGCGAACGTTGCAGCTCAAAGTGCTTTAATCATTATATAATCTTAATTTAATTATTTAGTCATTTAAAGGCAATATTAAAAAAGATGGGTTTTTGTCTTGACTATTTGCTGAGATTGCATCCCTAATGTAAACTGGCAGTGCATTCCACAATTTGGGTGCATAAAATGAATGAGAACGCAGCCTCACCAAATCTCTTCTTTTGTACATGGGGTGGTACGCAGAGAAAACCAGCGTCAGAAGACCTGAGAGCTCTACTGGGCAGATATGCTAGCAATCATCAAGTCCGACACATTGCACTGTGATGCATTCACTCTCACAGCATAATACATCTGTCTAGTAACAGAGATCCAAATTTGGTGATAGTGACTAGGGAGAATTCAAAGCTCCCCACATTTACAAACAAAAGCTAAATCTCTATATCTTGCCTCCAAAAGTCTGCACTTTAGTTTAATACATCAGACACACACTGTGTGTTTCGCTTGGGACGGCCGCAAGAAAACAGAGTGGGGAGAGATTGATTCAGTAGATAAACAAGACGCGATATGAAAATATCCCCGCATTCCCAGTGTGTGCGCCTTTGCAGACCAAACAAAATAGTTTGGTCACTCGCAAGGAATGAGTCAGACATGTGTAGAAACAGACCCTGTTTCTCCCAATCTACTGTGTCTGGACTCTAATCAGTACTAGCAAGCCTTAGAGAGAGAAAGAGAGAGAGAGAGAGAGAGAGAGAGAGAGAGAGAGAGAGAGAGAGAGACAGAGACAGAGAAACAGAGAGACAGAGAGAGGGAGAGAGGGAGAGAGAGACAGATACAAAGAGAGAGAGAGGGAGCGAGAGGGAGCGAGAGGGAGAGACACAGAGAGACAAAGACACAGAGAGAGAGAGGGAGAGAGAGAGAGAGAGGGAGAGAGAGAGAGAGAGAGAGAACAGAGAGAGAGAGAGAGAGACAGAGAGAGAGAGAGACAGAGAAACAGAGAGACAGAGAGAGGGAGAGAGGGAGAGAGAGACAGATACAAAGAGAGAGAGAGGGAGAGAGAGAGAGAGACAGAGACAGAGAGAGAGAGAGAGAGACAGAGAGAGAGAGAGAGAGAGAGAGAGAGAGAGAGAGAGAGAGAGAGAGAGAGAGAGAGAGAGACAGAGACAGAGAAACAGAGAGACAGAGATAGGGAGAGAGGGAGAGAGAGACAGATACAAAGAGAGAGAGAGAGGGAGCGAGAGGGAGCGAGAGGGAGAGACACAGAGAGACAAAGACACAGAGAGAGAGAGGGAGAGAGAGAGAGAGGGAGAGAGAGGGAGAGAGAGACAGAGCGGGAGAGAGACACAAAGAGAGAGGGAGTGAGAGACAGAGAGAGGGAGAGAGAGAGAGACAGAGACAGAGACACATTGAGAGACAGAGAGACAGAGACAGAGACACACAGATACACAGAGAGAGAGAGAGAGAGAGAGAGAGAGAGAGAGAGACACAAAGAGACACAGAGAGAGAGAGAGAGAGACACACAGAGACCCAGAGAGAGCGGGAGACACAGAGAGAGGGGGGGAGAGAGGGAGATAAGGGAGGGGTGTCTGGACGCGGGCCTACGCCAGAGACCCACAGCTTAGGGGCCCGTCTGGACGAATATTTCCCACATGTGCAAAGAGCCAGATCACCTTCTGAGAACGCTGCTCATGTGTCTGTCCCTGGGAATTACACATGCTTTACAGAGCAAACACACTGTACATCTGGCAATGATAGAGAGCGCTTACTGGAACTTATTAATCAACAGCAATGCTAAAGGAATGAGACCCCGCGATACATCTAGCAAAAAAACGCTCTGCTCAGCAAACAGTGAGTAAGTACATATGTTCAAAGTTCAAATGCAAAAACCAACTGCCTATGTACACTCACTGAACACTTTATTAGGAGCACTATACTAACACTGGGTTACACCAAGTAATTTATGATTCTGATCTGAAGATGTTGGAAACGTTCCTTTCCAGATTCAGGTCCGTGATGACGTGATTGCATCACACAATTCCTTCCTAGATTGTTCAGGTGCTCTTTCAAAGCTGTGAGTCTCCCATTCTACCACATCCCAAAGGTGTTCTATTCGGTTGTTAAGTCTGACGTCACGCGTGACGTTTAGCAATTTCCAAACCAAAACTTCCCCGCACCAGAGTACCAGTGTACTAAAGCACCAGAGTACCAGTGTACTACAGCACCAGAGTAACAGTGTACTAAAGCACCAGAGTACCAGTGTACTAAAGCACCAGAGTACCAGTGTACTAAAGCACCAGAGTACCAGTGTACTAAAGCACCAGAGTACCAGTGTACTAAAGCACCAGAGTACCAGTGTACTAAAGCACCAGAGTACCAGTGTACTAAAGCACCAGAGTACCAGTGTACCAAAGCACCAGAGTACCAGTGTACTAAAGCACCAGAGTACCAGTGTACTAAAGCACCAGAGTACCAGGGTACTAAAGCTGTAGAATGACAGCTCCCCTTTTCCTGCCTGCTGTTTTTTCCCAGTCTTGGTGCGGGCAGCGCAGCTCCTATACGACCTGAGGTTTGGGTCAGCTCCAGTAGCTCCAGTCTCTCACGCCTGAACTGGACTCAATGTGGTTCTCATCATCCACTCCTTGCCATGGACGCCTCGGCTTATCCTGCTTTTCCATATCGGCTCAGCGAACGGCCGTGTCTATCTAACGGCTATCTCTGTATGCTCAATTATGTGGCCAAGCTGATCGCATTTGTGCATTTGAACAGATAAAAGATTAGATTAGATTTATTGTCCCCAGGTGGGAAATTCATTTTCACACCACTGTACAGTATACATATATACATACAACACCGTATAACACAGACAACAACAGACAGTACTACACATGACAGATACACAAGTACACACACTCATAGACGCGCGGTCTGTTATTTAAGGCAACAATGGCTGCGGGGATCAGGCTTTAACCAAAGCGAGCCCTGTTGCACCTTAGCGTTCTGTACCTACGCCCGGATGGCAGTGGGGCGAAGTACAGGTTGAGTGGGCGGGTGATGTCCTGTTCTATTGTGGTTGTGATGTGTGAGATGGCCCTGTTGTTTAGTGCTGTTAGGTTGGGTGTGGGGAGGCCAGTTGTCCTGGCAGCAGTGTTGGTGATGCGGGTCAGTTTGGCCCGGTTGATGACTGTGAGCATGTTGAAGAAGCAGGAGGAACAGGACATGAGGATGGGCTGGATGATGCTCTGGTACAGTAGGAGGAGAAGAGGGGGGGAACGTACAGTCCTTTAAGTTTGCGGATGACAGATCATCTTTGTTGGCTCCTTAAAAGATGAAAGACGAACCTGACGAAGGGAATATAGCCCAAAAAGAAGAAGAGGTTTTAACACCACATTTTTTTCAAAGCCATTCTTCAACGTTGTCCTCAAGAGGAGCTGTGTGTCTTCATATCCTGTCTGCTCCTCCAATCACGCACCTTGGCTGGCCTGTGACGTAGCAACAGGAAACCTTTTCCCCAGATACAGAAGGAATAATATATTCCCTTAAGTGCCACAGTTCCACAGTGCATATATATATATGTTTATCTACATACCCAATCAAATAAGAGACTGCGTGATGATCGGTATGTTCAGTATTAACTGTACTGTAATATGTGGGTGATTTTTTTTAGTTTGCAAAAAAAGTTGCCCAAAAATATTGAAGAGTTCAATTGGATATGACACTATGGTCATGTTCTCACATGAAAGTCTGCATCAGGACCAGGAGCAAGAGGATGAGTTTGCAACATTGTTGCATAAATTATTTCTCTGATTTGCGTTCTCACAGCTCTTTATGTAAGCAAAGTAACATACGCAATTGAAGAAACAGACGTGGTAGTTGAAATTAATTAATTATTAGTTGATTGGTCAGAAAATTTGAAAATTACCCGTTCCTCCCGCTCTTATCCAGATCAACACGCATGCCTGTTGTTTTCCTATGGACAGCCTCGATGCGTCGTTTCTAACCGAAGCGAAACCACCCTTTTCAAGCGGAGCATGCGTTGGTTGTTTGCTCCGGGAGCGACTTCGAATGCGCGTTCTCACAGCTCCAAACGACGCAGAGCAAAGCGAACTTTATCCTAAACTCTGATTCCAAGTGAAGCAAATGTTCTAGTGAGACACACCCTATGAATACATAAATATGGTACAGAGCCAGCTCTTTGCCTTTACCCATCATTAGATGTTTGTTGTGTGGCACCTTGGTAACAAAACAAACCCTTTTATAGCCATCAATATATTCTAACCCAGCTGACATTAATTAGCACAGATTGGAGGTAGAGTTGCCTCCTAATTAGCTATTTTTTCTAACTTTAACTTAAGTTTAAGTAAGTCTTTCTTAGTGTTTTCTTAGTTCTATCCTGTTTCATTCCACTTTATTACACATAACTTTATTTACATATGGACTTTAATGTTCAGATTTTTTGTCTGAATTGTTTGAGTTGAATAGGCTCATTGGAAACACATTTACTGGACAAAATATTGATGTGTTCAATACTTATGTCCCCCACTGTATATATAGAGATATTTAGACACTTCCAGACACAGTACAGTACCGTTGAGATTACACAAGATGAAGGAGGTACAATACACATCACAGCTAGTGCTACTCTGCCCCCCCCCCCCCCCCCCCCCGGACCCCCCTGCCCCCATCCCAACCCCACCCTATTATATTACTGCTGTTTTTGGCAGGGAAACGAAGGAGTTTCGTGTAAAAAAAAAAGAAAAAAGAAACACCTCGGG
>NC_137688.1:1752175-1767400 GCF_963989245.1 Nansenia antarctica | reverse complement strand
GGTCGCTCGGGTTCCCAAAACAATTCAATGTCATTGAAGTTATTTTTTCTGAAAATACCACTCAGATCGTAATCTAAAGGCATTCTAGCACGCCTCTAAACGCCTCTGCTTCACTCCTTTTCTCAACGGGCTGTTTAACTAGTCAGGAAATCATCAGCTTTCAGGTTTTCTGTGGGTTCGCTGTGGGGGCAGCATAGTTCCTGGGGGAATACAATTAAGGTCATGTTCTCACATGAAAATCTGAATCATGACCCGGATTTGCGTTCTCACAGCTTTATGTAAACGAAGTAACATACGCAATCGAAGCAACAGACGTGGTAGTTGATTGGTCAGAAAAATGTAAAATTGCCCGTTCGTCCCGCTCTTATCCAGATCAACACGCATGCGCTGTTGTTTTCCTATGGACAGTCTCGATGCGTCGTTTCTAACCGGAGCGAAACCACCCTTTTCAAGCGGAGCATGCGTCGGTTGTTTGCTCCGGGAGCGACTTCGAATGCGCGTTCTCACAGCCCCAAACGACGCAGAGCAAAGCGAATTTTATCCTAAACTCCGATTCCAAGTGAAGCAAATGTTCTAGTGAGAACACACCCTAAAAGACTAACATCCCTGTGTTCCCCACGAAACCAGGAACCCAACATCATCTGAATGGAAACAGTCGGACGTTGCGTTCGAAAGTGACATGCCGTAAGTAACAGACGAACGTGGCAGGGGAAATGTTCAACACAGCGGCTGATTTAAACGGTAAATGGACAGACTTATAAAGCGCCTTATTACAGCGCTTTACAACGGCCTCTCATTCACCCATTCACACACACATTCACACACCAATGGAGGCAAGCTACCAATGGATGTCAAGGCGCCACTCTACCCCAGTGTGACGTAAGGTCGAAAGGCAAACCTGAATGGTTTGTTGAATCACTTGTTTTCTGAAATACACAGTCCACAAAAATCTGAATTCTGATTATTTTCAGTGTCTGTGTCAGTAGGGTCACATAATATGTCACCTTTAATTCATTACTTATTACATGTTGCCATGGTGTTTCTAAGCAAACACCTGGCAAAGGCCTGAAACAACAACAACAACAACAACAACAACAACAACAACAACAACAACAACACCACCACTAGTGTGCCCTTGAGTAAGGCACTTAGCCCTCAGCTACTCCAGGGGGAATGTCCCTGTAATCTGTAATCGGTGAATTGTAAATCGCTTTGGATTAAAAGCGTCTGCTAAATGGCAGATTCTAGACCTTTGAACAGTGCGCTCATCCCTTTAATCTCTCTTAGACCTTTGAACAGCGTGCTCATCCCTTTAAAAATAACTGCCATGATGTCATGTGACGCTGATGCTCCTTCTTTCATTCCTGAGTGACCTCATCCCTCTCACATGTCTCTTCCTCCTCCTCCTCCTCCTCCTCTTCCTCCACAGGGGGATCACTAACAGGAGCGTCTGGGTGATACAGCCATGTCCTGTCTGCTACCTCCAGTGCTGTGTCTTCTTCTCAACAGGTTCTGTTGTGATGTCCAGTTCCCTCTACACTGTCCACTTCACCTCTCTCAAACCTTCTCTAAGCATGCTGGCATCAGTATGGTATGCAACACACACACACACACACACACACACACACACACACACACACAGACACACACACACACACACACACACATGGACACCACAGCCAGAGAACGCCATCTACAGTCTGGAAACACACCGTGACTCAAACTGCCCCAGGACTTCTCTGTGAGGACAGGAAGGTGTTTATCTGTCCATACTGTACCTATTTATCTGTCCATATTGTACCTACACATCTCACTACTGAAGCGCTGAGAAGCCATTCATACAGCTTTTAAATGGTAAATGATAAATGGACTGCACTTATATAGCGCCTTTTTTGCTGCTCCAAAGCGCTTTACAACGGCCTCTCATTCACCCATTCACACACACATTCACACACCAATGGCAGCAAGCTGCTGGGGTTCAGTGTCTTGCCCAATGACACTTCGACATGTGGCCAGCCGGGTCTCGAACCGCCGATCTGCCAACCTTGTGATCATTAGACGGCGACTCTACCTCCTGAGACACAGCCCCCCAAAATAATTTAAATAATTTCCGATTTACACGATAATTCCTTGTTTTGCAATTACACAAACACACGCTTCGGTCGCGTTTTAATTCAAGAGTTGATGGTTTAATCGCGGTGGCTTAACCATCGCTCGATTTCTGACTAGTAGTACACCACACTGAGTTACCCACCGCATCTCACCGACAACAGACGGCGCAGGCGCAAGACTAGACTAGATGATCGTGAGTGAAAATATTATCAAAGCGTACGCGCCTGTCGATCACCCGTACGCTTTGATAATATCTTCACTCACGATCATCTAGTCTGGTCTGGCGCCTGCGCCGTCTGTTGTTCTTCCTGCACACAGGTAAACATATCCATCGATCTAGCAGCGTCGTCGTGCTGGCGCAAACAAACCCGGCGAAAGTTTTACTTGCTCCGGACAAGTAAAACGGCCTTAATGTCGATCCCTGAAGAGTAACATGAGCATCCTACCAGGGAGAGGGAGAGCAGAGCATGGTACAAGTCTCTTACCTTGTTGTGGATGACCACCACGTTGTGGCTGTCTGCACTCAGCCAGGTGTCCATGGCCTTACAGATGCTGCAGATCTTATCCAGGGCCGGAGCATGGTGGTCTGGCCAGCCAAAGTCCAACACCTGGCAGAGGAGAGGAGAGGAGAGGAGAGGAGAGGAGAGGAGAGGAGGGGAGAGGAGAGGAGAGGAGAGGAGAGGAGAGGAGAGCAGGAGAGGAGAGGAGAGGAGAGGAGAGGAGAGGAGAGGAGAGGAGAGGAGAGGAGAGGAGAGGAGAGGAGAGGAGAGGAGAGGAGAGGAGGAGAGAGGAGAGGAGAGGAGAGGAGAGGAGAGGAGAGGAGAGGAGAGGAGAGGAGTGCAAAGATATAACATGTTTCTTGACTCATGGCTGTTCTAGTGTTAAGTAGTAAGTGACAGATCCAGAGACAGAGAGCGAGGAAGAGGAAGGTAGCTGCAGCTCACCTTGGGGTTCAGTTGGTTGATGTCGTAGCGTTTCTCACTGAGGTTGAAGAGCTGAAAAAGCAACATGTTTAAATGGTAAATGGACCGACTTATATAGCGTCTTATTCCAAAAGCGCTTTACAACGGCCTTTCATTCACCCATTCACACACACATTGACACACCAACGGCGGCAAGCTACCATGCAAGGCGCCGGCCCGCTTACTGGGAGCAATTGGGGGTTCAGTGTCTTGCCCAAGGACACTTCGACATGTGGCCAGCCGGGGGTCAAACCGCCGATCTGCCAACCTTGCGATCATTAGATGGCAGCTCTACCTCAGTATTGTCTCTCACAGTACTGGCTGTAGAGGGCAGCCTTGAGGCTCACTCTCAGACTGGTTGAAGAGTTTGAGACAACCGTTTGATCTGACCAGCGTTTTTTGTTTATTCATTTTGTTTCATTCATTCGTCTGGGAAGTTGCCAATAAAGATTGGCTTATTTGAATGGATTACATTTTTTAAAAATGTTTCCGCTGTTGTGTGTAGGCTTCCAACATTAGCAGTGCTTAAATTACAATATAATAGCCTGTTATTTGAAAGCAGTCCAAGGATAGTATTACATGAAAGCAATCTAAGCCCTGTTCAGACAGGATCAGTTCAACAAGGGGAGGCCAGGGGAGGGTAACGTAATCATTTACAAAGAAAGGGCATGCTTGACTCTGAAGTAAAGTGTTGATTAAAGCGTGTTTGGGTGCTGGATAGCCCAGGGTTGATCCCATAACTAAATAACACAGCCAACACTCTCAAATAGAAAGTAAATAGTAGTTTAATGCATAATCAGCATAGTCACTGTACACGTTTCTGTGTCAAGCCTTTCTTCTTTAGTTTTACACACTAAAGCTGGTCGATAGACCTCTATAGATTCAATTAACATAATGTTTTGCAGACACAAGACTATTGTCATACAGCACACCTATAGAAAAAAAAAGACATCATAGGTTTTATAACGAACGACTGAGCGAGTTCTTTGTTGAGCCCCTTCTGCTCCCAAACAGAACAGTCTAGAAGGTTTCTCTCTGTTCTCTGTTGCCTCCGCACTGTTTCTAACCCCGGGAAATAATCTGAGGGTACCCAGATGTCCCACGGCATGAAAACGTCTTGCCACAAGTGATTTTTATTTGTTGTTCCTTATGGTGTTCTTATGCTCCGATATCCTTGGGTTTCTCTCTTTCATGTAGCACAGCCCCGAGGCAGGGTTGGAACAGATCACGGCTTATATATATGACAGTTAGAAGTAGAATGTCGTCTATTCAACTGACTTTCGTTCGTAATCAGGATGAGATTTAGCGCCTGAGTGTTCTGGTCACTACAGGAAGAGACATACTGCCGAAAAGAAAAAATAGGTTGTCGAGATTATTCATCATGTTTGCAGCTATCATCGCCCAGCTTTGACACAGACTCGTCTCCCTCCTAGCCAGCGCTAATGTGTCATATCACTGCTGCAGCCCTGGGCAGTTCTTCATGCGTGATATTCATGATCTATAAGTAAGTAGCCTTAAGAACCGATGGTTCTCGAGCCTAACGGCCCTTAGGGGGCAGGAGCCTATCTCCTTTTTCCGTAGCGTGAGGCGGACAGATAGTTGTGTCACTGACCAGATAGTTGTGTCACTGACCAGATAGTTGTGTTACTGACCAGATAGTTGTGTCCGTGTTTGGAGCCCAGCATGGAGGCCACCTCGCGCAGGTTGGCGGCGTAGCTGGTCTCCTCCACAGAGCTGGGGAAGGACACAGAGATGATCCGCTCTGTGATGTACAGCAGGTCCACCTCATAGCTCTCCTCCAGGGCCTGCAGCAGACTCAAACTCCTAGAGAGAAAGAGAGGGAGGGAGGGAGAGACAGAGACACAGAGAGACAGAGAGACAGAGAGGGAGAGAGGGAGGGAGAGAGAGACAGAGAGAGGGAGAGAGACACAGAGAGAGGGAGAGAGACAGAGAGAGAGAGAGGGAGAGAGAGGGAGAGAGAGGGATAGACACAGAGAGACAAAGACAGAGAGAGAGAGGGAGAGAGAGACAGAGAGAACAAGAAACAAGAAAGAAAGAGAAAAAACAAAAAAGAGAGACAGGGGTGATCAGTTTTATGATGGGTTCACCACTATCCAATACCACATACACTACTACACCACTAAACACCAGAGTCTTGTAACTGGACAGAGAGAGAGTCAGAGGGATCAGTCATTGGTTAAGGTCATTAGTAGCATCTGTAGCACGGTACAACATACAATGTCCCATTAGCGAGAAGCAAAACAGAAGAGGTGCACACATGAAGTTGGTTTGGTATACTACTGACGTTTGCAGGGCTAACAGTCCCCACTGATGATGAGTCGTCAACACATCGTGAGTTTAGAATGATAAGGTTCTATCTCCGTTTAGGGTAGTTCAGAGATATTGAGCGTCAACGTTTTGACATTCCATTATGTTCTGTGAGATGGAACCTTTGTATTTTATTAATTACTAACTAAAAAATGTCAACATTTAAAAAATAACACCACACAGGCATTAATACTCACCTAATGGATCAGATTATGTAAAAAACTCAATTTTGACAAAAATTGAGATAGAGCCGTATAATTCTAACGTCCCGACATACTAATTATGCATTCATTTATTCACTGCCATTAGGGACAGGTTACAATTGAAACATCGACACACTCAATAATAATAATAATAATAATAATAATAATAACTTTATTTGTATAGCGCTTTTCCTGCGAACGTTGCAGCTCAAAGTGCTTTAATCATTATATAATCTTAATTTAATTATTTAGTCATTTAAAGGCAATATTAAAAAAGATGGGTTTTTGTCTTGACTATTTGCTGAGATTGCATCCCTAATGTAAACTGGCAGTGCATTCCACAATTTGGGTGCATAAAATGAATGAGAACGCAGCCTCACCAAATCTCTTCTTTTGTACATGGGGTGGTACGCAGAGAAAACCAGCGTCAGAAGACCTGAGAGCTCTACTGGGCAGATATGCTAGCAATCATCAAGTCCGACACATTGCACTGTGATGCATTCACTCTCACAGCATAATAAATCTGTCTAGTAACAGAGATCCAAATTTGGTGATAGTGACTAGGGAGAATTCAAAGCTCCCCACATTTACAAACAAAAGCTAAATCTCTATATCTTGCCTCCAAAAGTCTGCACTTTAGTTTAATACATCAGACACACACTGTGTGTTTCGCTTGGGACGGCCGCAAGAAAACAGAGTGGGGAGAGATTGATTCAGTAGATAAACAAGACGCGATATGAAAATATCCCCGCATTCCCAGTGTGTGCGCCTTTGCAGACCAAACAAAATAGTTTGGTCACTCGCAAGGAATGAGTCAGACATGTGTAGAAACAGACCCTGTTTCTCCCAATCTACTGTGTCTGGACTCTAATCAGTACTAGCAAGCCTTAGAGAGAGAGAGAGAGAGAGAGAGAGAGAGAGAGAGAGAGAGAGAGAGAGAGAGAGAGACAGAGAGAGAGAGAGAGAGAGAGAGAGAGAGAGAGACAGACAGAGACAGACAGAGAAAGAGAGAGAGAGACAGAGAGAGAGAGAGAGAGAGAGAGAGACAGAGACAGAGAAACAGAGAGACAGAGAGAGGGAGAGAGGGAGAGAGAGACAGATACAAAGAGAGAGAGAGGGAGCGAGAGGGAGCGAGAGGGAGAGACACAGAGAGACAAAGACACAGAGAGAGAGAGGGAGAGAGAGAGAGAGAGGGAGAGAGAGAGAGAGAGAGAGAGAGAGATAGAGACAGAGAGAGAGAGAGAGAGACAGAGAGAGAGAGAGAGAGAGAGAGAGACAGAGAAACAGAGAGACAGAGAGAGGGAGAGAGGGAGAGAGAGACAGATACAAAGAGAGAGAGAGGGAGAGAGAGAGAGAGAGACAGAGACAGAGAGAGAGAGAGAGAGAGAGAAAGAGAGAGACAGAGAGAGAGAGAGAGAGAGAGAGAGAGAGACAGAGACAGAGATACACAGAGACACATTGAGAGACAGAGAGACAGAGACAGAGACACACAGATACACAGAGAGAGAGAGAGAGAGAGAGAGAGAGAGAGAGAGAGAGAGAGACACACAGAGACCCAGAGAGAGGGGGGGAGAGAGGGAGATAAGGGAGGGGTGTCTGGACGCGGGCCTACGCCAGAGACCCACAGCTTAGGGGCCCGTCTGGACGAATATTTCCCACATGTGCAAAGAGCCAGATCACCTTCTGAGAACGCTGCTCATGTGTCTGTCCCTGGGAATTACACATGCTTTACAGAGCAAACACACTGTACATCTGGCAATGATAGAGAGCGCTTACTGGAACTTATTAATCAACAGCAATGCTAAAGGAATGAGACCCCGCGATACATCTAGCAAAAAAACGCTCTGCTCAGCAAACAGTGAGTAAGTACATATGTTCAAAGTTCAAATGCAAAAACCAACTGCCTATGTACACTCACTGAACACTTTATTAGGAGCACTATACTAACACTGGGTTACACCAAGTAATTTATGATTCTGATCTGAAGATGTTGGAAACGTTCCTTTCCAGATTCAGGTCCGTGATGACATGATTGCATCACACAATTCCTTCCTAGATTGTTCAGGTGCTCTTTCAAAGCTGTGAGTCTCCCATTCTACCACATCCCAAAGGTGTTCTATTCGGTTGTTAAGTCTGACGTCACGCGTGACGTTTAGCAATTTCCGGGTCCAAACCAAAACGTCCCCGCACCAGAGTACCAGTGTACTAAAGCACCAGAGTACCAGTGTACTAAAGCACCAGAGTACCATTGTACTAAAGCACCAGAGTACCAGTGTACTAAAGCACCAGAGTACCAGTGTACTAAAGCACCAGAGTACCAGTGTACTAAAGCACCAGAGTACCAGTGTACCAAAGCACCAGAGTACCAGTGTACTAAAGCACCAGAGTACCAGTGTAGTAAAGCACCAGAGTACCAGTGTACTAAAGCACCAGAGTACCAGTGTAGTAAAGCACCAGAGTACCAGTGTACTAAAGCACCAGAGTACCAGTGTACTAAAGCACCAGAGTACCAGGGTACTAAAGCTGTAGAATGACAGCTCCCCTTTTCCTGCCTGCTGTTTTTTCCCAGTCTTGGTGCGGGCAGCGCAGCTCCTATACGACCTGAGGTTTGGGTCAGCTCCAGTAGCTCCAGTCTCTCACGCCTGAACTGGACTCAATGTGGTTCTCATCATCCACTCCTTGCCATGGACGCCTCGGCTTATCCTGCTTTTCCATATCGGCTCAGCGAACGGCCGTGTCTATCTAACGGCTATCTCTGTATGCTCAATTATGTGGCCAAGCTGATCGCATTTGTGCATTTGAACAGATAAAAGATTAGATTAGATTTATTGTCCCCAGGTGGGAAATTCATTTTCACACCACTGTACAGTATACCTATATATACCTACAACACCGTATAACACAGACAACAACAGACAGTACTACACATGACAGATACACAAGTACACACACTCATAGACGCGCGGTCTGTTATTTAAGGCAACAATGGCTGCGGGGATCAGGCTTTAACCAAAGCGAGCCCTACTGCACCTTAGCGTTCTGTACCTACGCCCGGATGGCAGTGGGGCGAGGTACAGGTTGAGTGGGCGGGTGATGTCCTGTTCTATTGTGGTTGAGATGAGTGAGATTGGCCCTGTTGTTTAGTGCTGTGAGGTTGGGTGTGGGGAGGCCAGTTATCCTGGCAGCAGTGTTGGTGATGCGGGTCAGTTTGGCCCGGTTGATGACTGTGAGCATGTTGAAGAAGCAGGAGGAACAGGACATGAGGATGGGCTGGATGATGCTCTGGTACAGTAGGAGGAGAAGAGGGGGGGAACGTACAGTCCTTTAAGTTTGCGGATGACAGATCATCTTTGTTGGCTCCTTAAAAGATGAAAGACGAACCTGACGAAGGGAATATAGCCCAAAAAGAAGAAGAGGTTTTAACACCAAATTTTTTTCAAAGCCATTCTTCAACGTTGTCCTCAAGAGGAGCTGTGTGTGTCTTCATATCCTGTCTGCTCCTCCAATCACGCACCTTGGCTGGCCTGTGACGTAGCAACAGGAAACCTTTTCCCCAGATACAGAAGGAATAATATATTCCCTTAAGTGCCACAGTTCCACAGTGCATATATATATGTTTATCTACATACCCAATCAAATAAGAGACTGTGTGATGATCGGTATGTTCAGTATTAACTGTACTGTAATATGTGGGTGATTTTTTTTAGTTTGCAAAAATATTGAAGAGTTCAATTGGATATGACACTATGGTCATGTTCTCACATGAAAGTCTGCATCAGGACCAGGAGCAAGAGGATGAGTTTGCAACATTGTTGCATAAATTATTTCTCTGATTTGCGTTCTCACAGCTCTTTATGTAAACAAAGTAACATACGCAATTGAAGCAACAGACGTGGTAGTTGAAATTAATTAATTATTAGTTGATTGGTCAGAAAATTTGAAAATTGCCCGTTCCTCCCGCTCTTATCCAGATCAACACGCATGCGCTGTTGTTTTCCTATGGACAGCCTCGATGCGTCCTTTCTAACCGGAGCGAAACCACCCTTTTCAAGCGGAGCATGCGTTGGTTGTTTGCTCCGGGAGCGACTTCGAATGCATGTTCTCACAGCTCCAAACGACGCAGAGCAAAGCGAACTTTATCCTAAACTCTGATTCCAAGTGAAGCAAATGTTCTAGTGAGACACACCCTATGAATACATAAATATGGTACAGAGCCAGCTCTTTGCCTTTACCCATCATTAGATGTTTGTTGTGTGGCACCTTGGTAACAAAACAAACCCTTTTATAGCCCATCAATATATTCTAACCCAGCTGACATTAATTAGCACAGATTGGAGGTAATTAGCTATTTTTTCTAACTTTAACTTAAGTTTAAGTAAGTCTTTCTAAGGGCCGGTTTCAGAGACAAGGCTTAAGCCTAGTCCTGGACTAAATCACACTTTCAATGTAAAATCTCCATTGAAGATGTTTTTTAGTCTAGGATTAGGCTTAAGCCTTGTCTGTGAAACCGGCCCTTAGTGTTTCTTAGTGTTTTCTTAGTTCTATCCTGTTTCATTCCACTTTATTACACATAACTTTATTTACATATGGACTTTAATGTTCCGATTTTTTGTCTGAATTGTTTGAGTTAATACTAAAGTCTGGTGCAACTTTCACTTGAATAGGCTCATTGGAAACACATTTACTGGACAAAATATTGATGTGTTGAATACTTATGTCCCCCACTGTATATATATAGAGATATTTAGACACGTACAGACACAGTACAGTACCGTTGAGATTACACAAGATGAAGGAGGTAGAATACACATCACAGCTAGTGCTACTCTGCCTCCCCCCCCCCCCCGGACCCCCCCCGCCCCCATCCCAACCCCACCCTATTATATTACTGCTGTTTTTGGCAGGGAAACGAAGGAGTTTCGTGTAAAAAAAAAAAAGAAACACCTCGGGAACGATAGTGGACGCAGAGACACAGAGAGACGGATGGGGTCTAGTAAATGGACGCAGGTTTAAAAAGTCATCGGTTGGTTTAATGTGAACAACTTGTCAGGAGGTGTCGACCGATGCCTGCTGTCTGCTGTGCATGGAGGAGAGATCGGACAGACTGGGCCCCTAAAATTCCCCCTCCCCCCCTCCCGGCCACGGAACAATCCAGGAAGACTCGCTTTTTTTATCTGTTCACTGCTTCCCCCTTTTTAAGGGCATTCCATGTAAATGGACAGACTTATACAGCGCCTTTATCCAAAGCGCTTTACAACGGCCTCTCATTCACCTGTTCACACACACATTCACACACCAATGGCAAGCTACCATGCAAGGCGCCGGCCGGCCCGCTCACTGGGAGCAAATATGGGGTTCAGTGTCTTGCCCAAGGACACTTCGACATGTGGCCAGCCGGGGCTCTACCTCCTGCGCTACACCCGCCCCACAGCCGCCCCACAGGACATGGTAAAAGCCTCCGTACAGGACATGGTAAAAGCCGAGCGATTGAAGCCTGAATCCGCGATTCTACGACCCAGAGACTGGACCCTACGGCCTAGGTTTACTTGTTCGGGCTCCACGAGAAGGAGGTGAGGTCTCCGTGAAGGTGAAGAAGAGAGGAGGGTGAGGAGGGGAGGGTGAGAAGGGGAGGGTGAGGCCAAGAACGAGGACACTGAGAACAAAGTATGCCCTAAATCAGTCTCGAGTAACCCCAGTCTCAAGTACGCCTGTTATGCAAAGCACATGACAAACACAATGTTGATCTGATGGGGTCGGAGGTGATCCTACCTTGATGGCCTGCGTCGTGAGTCCATGCTCTTGGAAGACTTTGTCGAGCCCTGGAAGGAAACAGGAAGAAGAATGTTTACTCAACTGAAGTTCACTTCCTGGTACGGTTGTAACTGCTGCAAGGTTATGGTACACACACACACACGCACACACACACACACATACACACGCACACACACGCACACACACTTCAAAGTGCTGGTTCACACGACAGTATGGATGGCGGCTTAGATGAAGAATAAGAACTCTAAAAGACCCCAAACACACAGGTGTGGCAACGTCTCCGACAGGGTCGTTACCATGGAAAACACACACTCACACACACACACACACACACACACACACACACACACATGCACACAGCTACGGAAAGCCCTGATGTTTAACCTCTCAGCTTGGCTTCTGACACCAACCCCAGTTGAGTTGAAAGGTCATGTGAAGTGGGTTATGACCCTCTGGGCGGAGGTCACAGGAACATAGGAGGGGGGGGGGGGGGGGGGGGGCTGGAGTCAATCATCATCCATTATATGAGGCTGACTAACCACCACAGTCAATACCACAACCCTCACACACACACACACACACACACACACACACACACACACATAAATGTCATTAGTGCCCTACAGGGCCAATTTGTTTTGACAAGTCCTGTCCTTTTCCCAAGGGTATTTTTTTTTCTTTTACAACTCTTCCAGAGTTCACATGTGCCTGAGGCGGATTGTAGCGACACAGCGGTAGCCCCTCTCTCCTCCTCCTCCTCTCTCTCCTCCTCTCTCTCTCCTCCTCCTCCTCCTCTCTCTCCTCCTCCTCCTCCTCTCTCTCTCCTCCTCCTCCTCCTCCTCCTCTCTCTCTCCTCCTCTCTCTCTCCTCCTCTCTCTCCTCCTCCTCCTCCTCCTCCTCTCTCTCTCCTCCCCATCTGGGTCTGCTGCTAAACGCTCCAGCATGGCGGGACGGCCATTTAAAGTGGAGAGAGAGTCGCCAGATGACGACACAGAGACAAACGAGAGTTGTGTGTGTGTGTGTGTGAGAGAGAGAGAAAGAGAGTGAGAGAGAGAGAGAGAAAGAGAGAGAGAAGAGAAAGAGAGAGAGAGAGAGAGAGAAAGAGAGAGAGAGAGAGAGAGAAAGAGAGAGAGAGAGAGAAGAGAGAAGAGAGAGAGAGAGAGAAAGAGAGAGAGAGAGAGAGAAATAGGAGGGAGGAAGCAAACCAAATGGCTTGTGTTGATCCTGAGTTTTCTTGAATTGTCCGTCAAAGTCAAAGAAAAACTTCAAGTTCTTCTAACATAATCTGTCGAAGCCGATCAAGTGTTCCGCAGCTTTTTTTGGGGGGCGGTTTGGTGCTCCTGGAGAGTGGACTGTCAGAACTGCAGAGTCACTACCCATCTCCCGGCGGAGACTGAAGACCCATCTCTTCAGGTTACACCTTAACTGCTCCTCCTGAGACATCTACTACCCCCCAGCACTGTGTCTCCTGAGACATCTACTACCCCCCAGCACTGTGTCTCCTGAGACATCTACTACCCCCAGCACTGCGTCTCCTGAGACATCTACTCCCCCCCAGCACTGCGTCTCCTGAGACATCTACTACCCCCCCAGCACTGTGTCTCCTGAGACATCTACTACCCCCCAGCACTGTGTCTCCTGAGACATCTACTACCCCCCAGCACTGCGTCTCCTGAGACATCTACTACCCCCCCAGCACTATGTCTGTCTCCTGAGACATCTACTACCCCCCCAGCACTGCGTCTCCTGAGACATCTACTACCCCCCAGCACTGTGTCTCCTGAGACATCTACTACCCCCAGCACTGCGTCTCCTGAGACATCTACTCCCCCCCAGCACTGCGTCTCCTGAGACATCTACTACCCCCCAGCACTGTGTCTCCTGAGACATCTACTACCCCCCGCCAGCACTGTGTCTCCTGAGACATCTACTACCCCCCCAGCACTGCGTCTCCTGAGACATCTACTACCCCCCAGCACTATGTCTGTCTCCTGAGACATCTACTACCCCCCAGCACTGTGTCTCCTGAGACATCTACTACCCCCAGCACTGCGTCTCCTGAGACATCTACTCCCCCCCAGCACTGCGTCTCCTGAGACATCTACTACCCCCCAGCACTGTGTCTCCTGAGACATCTACTACCCCCCCCCAGCACTGTGTCTCCTGAGACATCTACTACCCCCCAGCACTATGTCTGTCTCCTGAGACATCTACTACCCCCAGCACTGCGTCTCCTGAGACACCCCGCTTTTTCCCCTTTACTGTGTCCCCTAAAACTTATATTGCCCCCCCTTGTACTGTTTCTCTGTTTCTCCAGTGTCTATATAATAAAAAATAAAAAATATATTTTTTTAAAGTCTAGGTTTAGAAGAAGGTGATAGAAGTAGATGTTTCCTTCTATCACTGAGACTGCCAATGGTCCCTGGCCTGAGCTGGATTACTCTTCCTGCTACGACTTAGTGGATTGATGATTCACTTGCTTAGTCAAATGTATTGGTTGTAAGTCGCTTTGGAATAAGGCGTCTGCTAAATGCCAAAAATGTAAATGTAAAATGACATATATAGACATATAGAGAGGGAGGACACCTCAAGGAGAGACATGTGAATGTTGGACATCAGAGGAACACATCGAGACATGCTGATGTGACCAAAAAGCACAAAGGACAAAGACTGTGTCTACAGCTAGACGCTGGGAAGATTGGCAGTGGAATTGTGTTTTTGCTTCTAATTAGCCAAATAAACTGTTAATATCAGGTCATGTTCTCACATGAAAGTCCGAATCATAAGCCGGAGCAAGTGGATGAGTTTGCAACATTGCTGCATAAATAATTTCTCTGATTTGCATCCGTTGGTTGTTTGCTCCGGGAGCGACTCGAATCCTAAACTCTGTTTCAAGTGAAGCAAATGTTCTAGTGAGAACACACCCTTAATGTCTTTAGTTTGAATGGCCGTGGTGTGCTCTGTTCACCGTTCAGCAACCCTCTGTTTGGACGGCTCTAAAGACACAATCTGGGATTCGCGCCACTGTTATTCGATGGTCAAATTAATTAATAATATATACACATTGACTCTCAAAGCATACAACGTGTGAATACGTACATGAGCTTCGTACAACACTTTAACGTGATTATAACCGAAGATATAAGGTTGTTTGACTTCTATCTTAACTTTGCAAGGTTGGTTCAAACTGCCATTTTCAATATCGGTGGACTAACTGAGTCATTGGTGAGTCATTCGTTCTGTCTTCATTTCTCAGCCCTCTCCTCTCAACTTCAAACCAAAGTGGTGGGCCGGTCATTCGGCTGAAACATTCATTCAGGATTGCACGTTAAAAGTGCGCAAAACTACAGAATAGATGCAACATATGCAGCTAGCATTGTGCACATGGCCCTGACATAAACATCACACCACACAGAAAATATTAATCTCAAATAGAGGAAATCCTCCAAAGTGGAACATATCAACCATCAATGTGTTCCTCTGATGTCCAACATTCACATGTGTCTCCTTGAGGTGTCCTCCCTCTCTATATGTCTACGTCCACTCTCCAGGAGCACCAAACCGGCCCCAAAATAGCTGCGGAACACTTGATCGGCTTCGACAGATTATGTTAGAAGAACTTGAAGCTTTTCTTTTGACTTTGACGGACAATTCAAGAAACCCAGGATCTTTCTCTTTCTCTTTCTCTTTCTCTTTCTCTCTCTGTCCAAAATACATAACTGAACGTCACACAACGGCAACCAACTTCACAACAGATCGTCACACAACAGCAACCAACTTCACAACAGAACAGGGGGTTGGGGGGGGAGGCAGAGGGGATGTGGTGTGTGAGGGAGGCGAGTGGGGGG
>NC_137688.1:1737175-1744675 GCF_963989245.1 Nansenia antarctica | reverse complement strand
GCCATTTGTGTGTGAATGTGTGTGTGAACGGGTGAATGAGAGGCCGTTGTAAAGCGCTTTGGAGCAGCGGAAAAAGGCGCTATATAAGTGCAGTCCGTAGTGCAGTACGACGTTCCCTGGTGCGTCATGATGTCATAGAGAGATTCTACAAGGAGAAGCCATGATGTCATAGAGAGATTCTAGTGTAGTGCGCCGTTCCCTCGTGCGTGGTGACGGACGCAGTGGGATGCGCCTGTTCTCCTGTAAGCGGGGCCGAAGATGACGCAGCGTGTGTGTGTGTGTGTGTGGCAACGCCGTGATGTCATCTAGAATAACCATCTACCGCGAGTGACACCAGCTGCTTGCTGGAGGACAAAGAGACACCATGATTACAGCTGTTAACCACGCGGCTTTCAAAGAGACACAGAGCGGCCCCGCAGGCCATTAAACACACTCAGGAGGCCGTGAATACCCAGAATGCAATGCATATCGTGAGCTTAGAATTATAAGGTTCTATCTCCGTCTAGGGTAGTTCAGAGATATTGAGCGTCAAAGTTTTTACATTCCATTATGTTTTGTGAGATGGAACCTTTGTATTTGATTAATTACTAACTAAAAAATGTCAACATTTTACCAAAATAACACCACACAGGCATTAATAAACACCTAATGGATCAGATTATGTAAAAAACCTCAATTTTTGTTATAATTCTAACGTCACAATGTCATAATGGAGATAGAACCTTATAATTCTAACGCCACGATATGCCATCGCCGCCCTTCGCTATGGACCCCTGACCTCTAGCACCACTCACTCCACATTCCACATGACAGGTCCCCTCTGGAGTCTGGTTCCTCTTAAGGTTTCTTCCTCTGAAGGAGTTTTTTTTCCTGGTCACCGTGCCCTGTACTTTTCTCTCCTATGGGGCGTTGTTTTTTTTCCTGGGCTTAGCCTACTTTTCGGGGGGGGGGTGGTCTATGGTTTGGTGTTGGTGTATTGTAGTTACTGTTTGTATTATGTAGTATTGTTTTTGTCGTGAAGCACGCATGTTGTGACATTCGTCTGTTGTTTAAAAAAAAAAGCGCTCTACCTCTAAACCCAAGTGATTGATGGATGGACATAGTAGATCATTTCCAGTCCGTGGGCTCCCTGCTTGAAAGGGGAGTGAGAACCAACGCCTTCACCTCCTCCCCCCCCCCAACCCCCCCCCACCCCTCCCACATGTCCACATGTCCACATCCACACCCACCGCCCTCTCACAGTCACAGTGAGCACACACACACATGAGTCTCTCCTTCCACCGTTTTCACAGCCACTCTAAATTATAACCCCGCTTTTAGGAAGCACCCGAGAAGAAAGGTAGGGAGTTTCCCAGCGCGAGGGCACGGATATAGCCAGGACAGAGGCAGTGTGAGGGATGGATATAGCCAGGACAGAGCCTGTTTCGGGCCTCCTCCTCCGAAATGACACACGGCTAAATGCCGCGGAGAGGCCCGGCACGGTGAGACGCCACGGGGAGACACCCACTACCCACCCGCCCCCCCCTCCACTACCCCCCCCCCTCTGCCTGCAGCAGAACCAGGAGCTAAAACCCATATGGACAGTAAGTGTGGTGTGTGTGTGTGTGTTTGTGTGTGTGTGATGTGTGTGTGTGATGTGTGTGTGATGTGTGTGTGTGTGTGTCTGTGTGTGTGTGTGTGTGTGTGATGTGTGTGTGATGTGTGTGTGTGTGATGTGTGTGTGTGTGTGTGTATGTGTGTATATGTGTGTGTGTGTGTGTGTGTGTGCGTGTGAGAGAGTGTGATGTGTGTGTGTGTGTGTGTGTGTGTGATGTGTGTGTGTGTGTGAGTGTGTGTGTGTATATGTGTGTGTGTGTGTGTGTGTGTGTGTGTGTGTATGTGTGTATATGTGTGTGTGTGTGTGCGTGTGAGAGAGTGTGATGTGTGTGTGTGTGTGTGATGTGGGTGTGTGAGTCCTCCTCCTCTCCTCCTCCTCTCCTCCTCTATCCCTTAATGGCCCCATGTGTTTTTTAGAGACCTTTAAAGACTTTGCGTTTCTTTGGACAGTTGGAAATAATCCAGCGTGTGTCAGACTGGGTTATATGAATACGTAGATTCAAACATTTCGCACTTTTGACTACAGCATAAACAGCGCCCTCCACAAGTATTGGCACCCCTGGTAAAGATGAGTAAAAAGGGTTATTAAAAAATCGACCTTTTGGTGAATTAGCTTAATAACACCCCCAAACATTTTAAGCATCCGACCTTTAATTTCAGCCAATCTATTCTGAGAAAAACCTAAAAAACCAAAATGTTGAAAACACTCAAGGTAAAAGAAAGCAGGCCATACTGAAAATAACCTGAACCCCACTGTTAAGTATAGTGGGCGGTTCTGTGATGTTGTGGGGCTGTTTCTCCTCCAAAGGCCCTGGGAACCTTGTTAGGGAACATGGCGTCATGAACTCCATGAAATACCGGGACATGGTACATCTGGAGAGGTTCTGTAAGGAGGAACGGTCTCAGATTCCTCGCTCTGTTTTCTCCGACCTCGTAAGCTGTGTTACAGGAGAAGACTCAGGGCTGTTGTATTGGCAAAGGCAGGTTGTACAAAGTACATTTACTTATACATTTTTGGCATTTAGCAGACGCCTTATTCCAAAGCGACTTCAATCAATACATTTGACTAAGCAAGTGAATCATCAATCCACCAGTCGTAGCAGGAAGAGTAATCCAGCTCAGGCCAGGGACCATTGGCAGTCTCAGTGATAGAAGGAAAAACCTACTTATATCGCCTTCTTCTAAACCTAGGTTGTTTTTTTTGGGTTTTTATATAGACACTGGAGAAACAGAGAGACAGTACAAGGGGGGCAGTAGAAGTCTTAGGGGACACAGTAGAGGGGAAAAGCGGGTGTCTTCAGGAGACGCAGTGCTGGGGGGCAGTATATGTCTCAGGAGGAGCAGTTAAGGTGTAACCTGAAGAGATGGAGGTCTTCAGTCTACGACGGAGTATTAAATGCAATGCCAATAATTGTGGCACACGTGGTTTTGTCACAGAATACATTTACTTTAACGGTTGGATGGTTCTCATTCGTTTCAAAAGGTGAATTTTGTATAATCATCATTACTCATCTTTACTAATAATTGTGGAGGGAGGACACTGTCCTTGTTTGACTTGGGTTACTTGAGCTATCTGTTGTTGTAGAGTTGGTTATATGAATAAACATTTATGAATAAACTGAGCAGTTAGACTGATACAGTACAGTACATCACACTCACACGTCACACACTGAGCAACAAGCCATTTCACGTGGTGAAAATGAGATGGAAAGCATAAACGAACGCACAATCGCAGGCTACCAACCACTAAATCACTTCTGAAAGCCTAATTTAGAGAGTATGAAACACTTTTTTTAAAAAGTCTACGTTTTTTAAAAAAGTGTTCTCACATGCCTTGCCCCCAGCTACAGATTTATGCCCCAATGAAAATTCCTCTAACCCTGCACGTTAAAAACAATGTTTTTTTTATTTTTTATCTCATCCAGGAAGCATGTGCTTTCCTTCACATTTAATGATTTGGGATTGGCCTGTTTCATTGTTCCGAACTGTCCTTGTCATGTATGTAGACAGAAAGTCAATAATAACCAACTGTAAAAGAGATCCAGTGGAGACAGAGGCAGCGTGGACCTGACATATACAACACTGCCTCCTGCTGGTGATCAAAAGAACTGGGAGAGAAGTTCAAAGAAATAACAGTGATTGCAGATGTTAGCTTGAGGAGCACCAGAACGAGGTACTCTAATAGGGTTAGGGTACTAGGGTTAGGGTACTAGGGTTAGGGTTAGGGTTCTGTACGAGGTACTGTAATACACATTCAGTGATTTAAAAACCTATCGCCAAACCCACTCCTAAGCTCTATTTGTTACCAACTAACCTCAACAGGAGTTTTGGTCTCATGAATAACATGAATGAGTATCATATGTTCATATGCCATGTCTCTGTTGACCTAATCACAGAAACACACAGAAACAGTGTCTTTACCCCCACCCCCCCCCACCCCTGCACCCACCACACACACACACACACACACACACACACACACACACACACACACACACACACACACACACACACACTCTCCCAAATAAATAAAAAAAGGAAGGAAAGGAAAAATAAAAAGCTGTTCGGCAGGAAACTCTGAAAGTGTGCGAACTTCCTGTCAAAGAGTTCCATGTCTGACACCTAAAAAGGCAACGCTGGGTCAGCCGTCTCAGAGCTGCACCTCTCAGCCAATCACAGGGTGATTTAAAAGTGTTGGTTAACGTCCCGGCGGCGGTGAAAATGTGACGCTCGGTGAATACAATAATAATAAAAGGCCATTTGGATGTGAGGCAGCTGAGGGGACTGGAGCTCAGAGCTGCACCTCTCAGCCAATCACAGGCAGCTGAGGGGACTGGCTGGCATGGCACACACATGAGTCATCAGAGCAGGGAGACAAATCTCGGATATAACAACATCAGAATCAGAATCGTTTTTTTTTTTTTAAATCCAATGTACGGGAACACGAGAGGGACATTCTTAGGTTCAGGTTCTTTGGCATCGCAGCAAAAATACAACAATAATATAATAACGTAAAAAAAGTAAGGTCGTTAAGGACAAAAGTAGGATAAGGTAATAAAGGGATAAAGTGATGGTAGTTCTACAGCGGGACCAGTCGTACTGCAGTATAGAAATATATATAATATATAATGATAATACTATATCATATATAATATTACAGCGTCTTTAGACATTCAATAGCTCAATAACTTAAATCTCTCTCTCTAAAGATCTCTTATCAAGTCTATCGGGGTGCCCCGCCTTCATAGCGACTGGTTGATTGGAATAAAATCAAATGAATCAATCATTAAAGTGATAAGAAGATGAATAATTCATACAGTATTAGACATATACAATATCTTCTACGAGGGGGGTGTGGTCTTTGGTTCCGGCACTTTAGCTCGGCTTCTAACTCCTCCCACTCCAGGGATCCCAGGGGGGGTTTCCATAGCAACATTCCAGAAGGCTGAGGGATCTGAGTGGATCTGAGGGACTGGCCTCTGTGAGAACCCCTTCCCGAGAGAGGGCTGTGTCCCTAACCGACCTTTGACCTCGCTCTGGTTCTCACAAGGACACACGGCGGAAGGACGGATGTCACCCCTCTCTCTCTGGCGGAGCGGACTCTGCTCCGTACCTTACGTAACTGTGGGACCGTTGGGGATCAGCAGTTTATAAACATCGCTGTCCTGCTCTGTCTCACTCGGTATGGAATGCGTCCACCCATCCCCCCTTCTCTCTCTCTCTCTCTCTCTCTCTCTCTCTCTCTCTCTCCATCCTTCTCTCTCATGTCCTATTATGGCAAACAGCAGAAGAAGCAGTCATACCTTACAACCACAACATTCATAGGTGACGAAATAGTACATCGCCGATACCACTGCTATACTTCCCTCCGTTCCTCCCTCTCTCTGTCTGTCTCTCTCTCTCTCTCTCTCTGTCTCTCTCTCTCTGTCTCTCACTCTCTCTCTGTCTCTCTCACTCTCTCTCTCTGTCTCTGTCTCTCACTCTCTCTCTCTGTCTCTCTCACTCTCTCTCTCTCTCTCTGTCTCTCACTCTCTCTCTCTGTCTCTCACTCTCTCTCTCTGTCTCTCTCACTCTCTCACTCTCTCTCTGTCTCTCTCTCTCTGTCTCTCACTCTCTTCTCTCGCTCTGTCTCTCTCTCTCTCTCTCTGTCTCTCACTCTCTCTCTCTGTCTCTCTCTCTCTCTCTGTCTCTCTCTCTGCCTCTCTCTCTCTCTCTGTCTCTCTCTCTCTCTATGTCTCTCTCTCGCTCTCTCTCTCTCTCTCTCTCTCTCTCTCTGTCTCTCTCTCTCTCTCTCCTTATCTCCATCTCTCTTCCTATCTCTGTCTTTCTCTCTCTTTCTCTCTCCATCCTCTCTCTCTAATGTCCTATTATGGCAAACGTGTCTGATGTACGTAGTCATACCATTCCACCACATCATTGGCAGCGGACCAGACAGGACGTACTGTACATAGCTCGACAGCTCATCAGAACCTCAGAGGTCTACGCATACGTACACGAGGAGCCTAGCGGTCGGTCCTGCTCCGTGGGCTTGGGCTGTCTTTGTTTGTGGTACCGTCTGTCTGTACTGTATAACGACCGAGCCTAACGAGACCTAATCATCACTGGTGAGCAAGAGGAGGTTTGGAGACCACCGCCCTAGTTCCCCCTACAGAGCCCCCGACCGTGCTGAGCTGAGCCGAGCCGAGCTGGGCTATACTGGGCTGGGCTGGGCTGGGCTATACTGGGCTGGGCTGAGCTGGGCTGGGCTATACTGGGCTGGGCTGAGCTGGGCTGGGCTATACTGGGCTGGGCTGGGCTGTACTGGGCTGGGCTGGGCTGGGCTGGGTTGAGCTAGGCCGGGCCGAGCTGGGCTATACTGGGCTGGGCTGGGCTGTACAGGGCTGGTCTGGACTATACTGGTCTGGTCTGGTCTGGGCTGGTCTGGGCTGTGCTGGGCTGGTCTGGGCTGGTCTGGGCTGTACTGGTTCGGCCTGGGCTGAGCTGGTTGCATATACAACACGGTAATCTAGCTGCGATGGTCCTGAAAGGGCCACTGTGAATGGAACAGACCAGAGCCAGTACCGTCGTTCCGTGGTTCGGTTCGGGCCTGCCGTGTGGAAAGCCCCCAGAAGACTTGTGTTAGCTCCCCACCCTGACGCCTAAACTGAAGCTCAGCCAACCGACCGACACTGTCAGGAGACATCTACTACCCCCCAGCACTGTGTCTCCTGAGACATCTACTACCCCCCAGCACTGTGTCTCCTGAGACATCTACTACCCCCCAGCACTGTGTCTCCTGAGACATCTACTACCCCCAGCACTGTGTCTCCTGAGACATCTACTACCCCCAGCACTGTGTCTCCTGAGACATCTACTACCCCCCCAGCACTGTGTCTCCTGAGACATCTACTACCCCCAGCACTGCGTCTCCTGAGACATCTACTACCCCCCAGCACTGCGTCTCTTGAGACACCCGCTTTTCCCCTATACTGTGTCTCCTAAGACTTCTACTGCCCCCCTTGTACTGTTTCTCTGTTTCTCCAGTGTCTATATATAAAAATAAAAAAAACGTTTTTCAGTCTCACGGAGACTGCCAAAGGCCCCTGGCATGAGCTAGATTACTCTTCCTGCTACGACTGGTGGATTGATGATTCACTTGCTTAGTCAAACGCATTGATTGTAAGTCGCTTTGGAATAAGGCGTCTGCTAAATGCCAAACATGTCAATGAGACCTGCGTCCAACAACCCCAGCCAGTCTCACGTGCGTGTGCTGTCGTAAGGGGAACCCAAGTGAATTAAAATGCGCAAAACGCTGAGCTCTGTTTTATGAGAAAGTCAACGACTCCCAAGTTGTATCGGAGCGTTTTGTTTTGTCTCTCAATCACCAAACTGTGTTCTTGGCTTGTCCTCACAGAGGAACCCTCA
>NC_137688.1:1722175-1732175 GCF_963989245.1 Nansenia antarctica | reverse complement strand
CTTCTCCAAGTGTTGCATGTCTATGTTTGTTCAGTGTAGATGACTGGCCCGGTGGTCTTGTCGGGTACTACAACAACACATCCAAAGCGACTTACAATTACGAATCACAGGGACATTCCCCTTGGAGTAACTGAGGGCTAAGTGCCTTACTCAAGGGCAGGGTGTGGTTTCAGGCGGGATTTGAACTCACAACCTTCCGATCACAAGTCCAACTCACTAACCACTAGACCACCTCAGAGCAGAACAGCTCAGAGCACAACGAGAGCAAACAGAAGCGACATGCATGACCGACTCTCTGAAGCTGATGGGATGTTAAAAGCATCCCTTCTTTCGTTCTTGTAAAAACCGAAAAAACAGACAACCTCTGTCTGTTTGTATAGGCAGCTCACAATTAGCTCTGACACACACACACACACACACACACACACACACACACACACACACACACACATCCCACCAGACATGCCACCAGTGGTAACTAACAAAACAAATTTGAAACAACGTGCAGGGATGTATAGAGCCATGGTTGAACTCCCTCCCAGGTCATATCTCTAAAACCCAGAATAAAATGTTGTGTTTCAAAAAACACATGATGCTACTCGCCTCAGTCTCTCTCTCTCCCTCCCTCCCCCTCTCTCTCTCTCTCTCTCTCTCTCTCTCTCTCTCTCTCTCTCTCTCTCTCTCTCTCTCTCTCTCTCTCTCTCTGTCTCTCTGTCTCTCTCTCTCTCTCTCTCTCCCTCTCTCTCTCTCTCTCTCTCGTTCGCATTAGATCCTGCTGCTTTACTGACTATTTATTGTGTGTTGGATGGTTTCTTCTTTGGTCATATGTTTTGTTTGTTCTTGGGCTATATATTTTTTTTTTTATATAATATAATATATTTTTTTTTCTTTCTTTGTTATATATATTTTATTAGCATCTCCATTAGCTCACGCTTTGCATCAGCTAATGGGGATCCTAATAAAAATAAAACCAAACCGGTTACATCATCCTCCTCCGTATACAATAGTTCATAAAATATCTCAGTCGGCCTTAAAAAGGGTTTTGGATGGCGGCCTGTCTGGGTGAGCAGGTAGAGAAACAGCCTGACAGAGAAACAGCCTGACAGACACGCCGCTCTCTCCTCTGCCAAGGATTAGAGCTCATTTGTACACAGGACATGAACATGCACAGAGCTAACCCTCCCAGGTCCAAGAGAATCTCTAACCCAGACCAAACAAGGTAATGCAACAACCCTAATGTTGTTTTTATTACCCTGTAGTACTCATTCGGACTCCCAGGCCAATTCAAATGCTATTTTGATAACGTACTAAAGGACAAGACCACACGAGTGCTACACAAACACACTAGAAGGGAGCAGGGGGACAAGGTTAACCTCTCCAGTTAAAATGAACTGATGCGAGTGTCAACGTGAGGCCAGAGAAGACAGGAATCTCTTACCAGCTCGTAGTTCGTTGCAGGGACGCAGGGTGAAGACACCTGCAGAGAGAAAGAGGAAATACGGTCAAACGTGGTGTTGATAGTGTGGCGCTCATTCCTTGCACTATTGCCGTAGTCACAAAACACACATATTCGTCCGGCATTGATTAGAAAACGCACATAAAGATCAGTAATATTGTGTGCATGCATATACCACAGAAAAAGATGTGTGTGTGTGTGTGTGTGTCTGTGTGTCTGTGTGTCTGTGTGTGTGTGTGTGTGTGTGTGTGTGTGTGTGTGTGTGTGTGTGTGTGTGTGTGAGAGTGTGTGTGTGTGTCTGTGTCTGTGTCTGTGTCTGTCTGGGTCTGTGTGTGTGTGTGTGTGTCTGTGTGTGTGTGTGTGTGTGTGTGAGTGAGTGTCTGTGCCTGTGTCTGTGTCTGTGTCTGTGTGTGTCTGTGTCTGTGTCTGTGTCTGTCTCTGTGTGTGTCTGTGTGTGTGTGTGTGTGTGTGTGTGTGTGTGTGTGTGTGTGTGTGTGTGTGTGCATGTGCATGTGTGTGTATGTATGTGTGTGTGCGTGCGTGATGATACATATAAAAGCAGGCTAAATCCCAGTTAGCCTTGGCTAAGAGGTGAAAGTAGGATAACAATCGGAATGAAAAGAAATGACACACAACAAACAGTAACAGCTCAGCATCACAGGCTAACCCAGAAGCTAAATGCTAACTTCCGGCAACGGCTACTTTCAGATCTATCTTATCCCCACTACCGTGCCTATTTCACTAATATCTGCCTAAAAAACAGACCCAAAAACAGAAGAATGAAAAGAACGGACCAAAACAACCCAACCATAACTGCTTCTAACACTAGAAACAGGATGGTTGTATGCAAAAGCAGTATGCCGTGATAGAATAGAATAGAATAGAATAGAATAGAATAGACTTTATTGTCCTTGTACAGTTGCCTTTACAATGAAATTGTAGTGGTTCTTCTGAAGGTGCAAAAACAGAAAACATATTCACATATTCACAAACATATACACATATAACATATCACAAATATTACACACTAGACAAAAACATGCTATAAAACAAGCTAAGAGACAATGAGGTCCGTTATGTGATAGGTAACTCCTAGAGGTTTCGCGTAGGACATGCTCAGATCATAGTTCAGAATAACACACTACACATGACCGGGAGATAAAGTCAACAATAATGAAATTAATAATCACATTAAAGCCGAATTCGAGCCTAATTACGGGTCTGCGGAGCTTAAGAGGATATTATCTTAGCTCCAGAACGAGCTGCTGGAAGGTCGGTGATGTTTTAAGACGATTTCAGAGGCTGGACTCCACTAAGGCTCATGATCTGGCAGGGTCCCACTCTAATCCTATTATCGCTGCGATGGCCGCAGCGATCGGTCCCGGGGTTGGTCAGAAGCACGAGAACGGCGGATGGTAATCAAGAAGAGTATGATTATAACGGACTTAAATAGAACAGCCGAGATTAAACGTTTGGGGAAGATCTGCTGATGAGGACGAGGACAAAACAAGGCTGATGTTTTTTCTCTTCCTGTGCTCTTACAAGTCTTCTCTTGCCTCTTACTATAATAATATTGTTCTTTTCTTGATAGCCTTGTCTTGTATTTTCGTTTTTAGTTTTTTTAGGTTTTTGGAAGCGTAAGACATGCAGTGTTTATGTGTGTGATTTGTTTCCCAACATGAAACAAGATGAGACAAATTCAGTGTTAACATTTCCCCAGTCAGACACGAGGCCAGAGAGAGACATCGGAGGCAGGAGACAGTGACCGAGATCCCATCAGCTTTTGACCTTTTTCTCTTTAAAAAAAATATATATGTTACTTTCCTCCCTCCCTCCCTCCCCCTCTCTCTCATTCTCTCTAGTCACTGAACTGTCTCTGCTGTGAGTCTATCTCTGTTAGTAGTGCTGAGAGATTAGGCCCAGGTTATCAGTGCTTTTAACCCCTCAAAGCCCCTCCATACACAGAGGCAAATCCTTGACTAATTGTCCCTGAAGCGTGAACAGAGGACTTTTGGTTTCTTTCGGGGGTCTGCTTTGTGTTTATGTCGAAGCTGGCGAATTCCTCTCTGCCCACAAAAAACAGAATTAAACTCTACCCCACTTAAAACACTATACTCTCACTTAAAACGTGCTTCCCCCCCCCGACACATATGTCAAGGAACGTGTTTGCGGCAATGTAGATGTGCTCTCTACTACATCAATAAAAATAGCTCCAACTTGCCACAAGGGAGGGTAAATAAAGGATTACCCAGCAGCCTCGGGCCTTGCGGTCCAGCTGCAAGTCTAATACCCAGCTCGCTTCCTCTTTGTACTGAAACCAAAAGCCTCGTACAATAAGAGTCGGTCTCACCAGATACGCACCGCTGACTCTGAATGCATGCTTGAAGGCGTTCCATTGAGCCACTTCTTATCTCAGTGTTCATGCATTTATGTAACTTACTCATTGGTTTTACATCAAAGTTTCCTAAACTACAGTAGACTGTACATCACTGGTAGGAGTCAGAACGAGGGAGAATGACAGTTGGTCTGATAGGTGAGTTTGCTATGAAGTTTGTATAATAAGAATAATAAGAATAACGTTTTATTTGTATAGAGCTTTTCCTGCAAACGTTGCAGCTCAAAGTGCTCCAATCATTATATAATCATAATTTAATTATTTAGTCATTTAAAGGCAATATTTAAAAGATGGGTTTGTTGTCTTGACTTGAACATATGTGCTGAGGTTGCATCCCTAATGTAAACTGGCAGTGAGACACAATCTGGGTGCATAAAATGAGAATGCAGCCTCACCAAATCTCTTCTTTTGTACATGTGGTACACAGAGAAAACCAGAGTCAGGAGACCTGAGAGCTCTATTGGGCTGATATGCTAGCAAAATGCTAGCATTTGATCTAGTATAGGCCCCCGACATTGCAGTCATGTTCGGAGTTCCTCCTCAACTCTTCAGGGAGCTCAATGTCAACAGGATGTTTTCCAAGCTAGCGAAACATGTGGGCACTGCTAATCTGACCCACACGCCAGGGCTTGATTTGATTGGAGCAGCTATCTACTGTACAGTACTGGACTGGGGAAACGCAGCTACGGATGTTTGCGTATCAAGCTAAAAGCATCACTGGGCAGTCGCCGTCAGGGTATGATGGGATTGGTGAAACCGAGGTCAGAGGATGCATGACTCATCCTGGGTCAGAGGTCAGAGGATGCATGACTCATCCTGGGTCAGAGGTCAGAGGATGCATGACTCATCCTGGGTCAGAGGTCAGAGGATGCATGACTCATCCTGGGTCAGAGGTCAGAGGATGCATGACTCATCCTGGGTCAGAGGTCAGAGGATGCATGACTCATCCTGGGTCACATGACTCATCCTGGGTCAGAGGTCAGAGGATGCATGACTCATCCTGGGTCAGAGGTCAGAGGATGCATGACTCATCCTGGGTCAGAGGTCAGAGGATGCATGACTCATCCTGGGTCAGAGGTCAGAGGATGCATGACTCATCCTGGGTCATAGAGGGTTCTGGTGTGGATGACTCATCCTGGGTCATAGAGGGTTCTGGTGTGCATGACTCATCCTGGGTCACAGAGGGTTCTGGTGTGGAGGTCAGAGGATGCATGACTCATCCTGGGTCATAGAGGGTTCTGGTGTGGAGGTGGCCGTTACCAAACTCCTGAGGGAACAGAAGATCTCTGACTGGAAACAGGAAAGTGTGTCAACGGATACTCGCAAAAAACAAACAACAACAAAATTAGAATGAACCGAACAAAAAATATCAGCGACAATATTTCAGCACATTGCAAAGTTGGAAAAAACTAGACGCAACTAGTATTTCGACTGATATCCGTCCGAAACGTTAAAACAATGTAAGAATTGAAAGTTTACAAATTCAACATTACGTTCTTACAGGATTCATTCAGCAGAGCAACTCCATGGGAACGGAACAGCGCTTGTCTCTCTCGAGAGGGTCGATCTGGAGCCGTCTCTCCCTATCTCTGCCTGCTTCAGATCAGCCTCTTACCCTCCTCTCGTCACCCCCCTCCATGCCTATCCTCTCGTCACCGCCCTCCATGCCTATCCTCTCGTCACCGCCCTCCATGCCTATCCTCTCATCACCGCCCTCCATGCCTACCCTCTCGTCACCCCCCTCCATGCCTACCCTCTCGTCACCCCCCTCCATGCCTATCCTCTCATCACCCCCCTCCATGCCTATCCTCTCGTCACCGCCCTCCATGCCTATCCTCTCGTCACCCCCCTCCATGCCTATCCTCTCATCACCGCCCTCCATGCCTATCCTCTCGTCACCCCCCTCCATGCCTATCCTCTCATCACCGCCCTCCATGCCTATCCTCTCATCACCGCCCTCCATGCCTATCCTCTCGTCACCCCCCTCCATGCCTATCCTCTCGTCACCCCCCTCCATGCCTACCGAGTTGGCCGCTCCTGCCCCCCCCCCCCCCCCCCCCCCCCCCACATCATCCTCCCCACCCCCAGGATCACTCCACATACCATGACAGTCCGCCCCCCCGCCCCGATCCCCACCTGCCACGTCCATGTCTCTCTCTACCCCTCTGCTGTGGGACCTGGAGGGAGTAGCCCTCCCCATTCCAATGCCCCCCTCCCTCCCTGGCCTTGACCCTGTCATCGCCTGGCCTCCCTACTCTGCCCCCCGGCACCCTGCCCCCCACTACCGGCACCCTGCCCGCTGTTGACAGGTAGTCCACCTGATGTCAAGAAGCACTTAGGCACCTCATCATCTCCCTGCCTCCCCTGGGCCTGTCCTTCTCCAGTTGGAGTGGGTTGAGTGGGGATCTGTTCATGAAGAACACAGTAGAGGGCATAACTGTCAGGGCGATGTCAGTTATGCCCTTAAAGAGGTCCTTGGTCTGGGATTCTACACCCAGTAAAGAGGACCTTGGTTCTGGACCTCTACACCCAGTAAAGAGCTCCTTGGTTCTGGACGTCTACACCCAGTAAAGAGGTCTGGATACGGGTTCGCCAATCGTTGATAGGTTCTTGGACATTGTGTTGGGTCAAATGCCAGACAGACTAAGGAGCTAATCTATTCACTGTACACTGTGGATCATAACTGAACGGATGTGAACAAACTAGTGTTGAAGTGATGAATAGAAAGTATGAATAGCCGGTCATACGATGTGCCATTTGGACCACTCCAGCAGCTGGAGAGAGTGGAACTAGACGTAGAGACAAAGAGCTACTTAGAGAGGAAGTGTGGGAGGAGGACCATATCCCAGCTCCTGCCAACTGACCGTCCGCCAAAGGGCATGCTTGGGTCTATTCAAACAGACCCCCAAAAACCAAGAGATTGACATTTTTTTTCATAGTCGTTGAGTATCACTGTTCACATTGTACATTTCAATGCGATGATATTTAGCCTAATGATCTTGTAAATATGTAATCCCCCCCCCCCACTGCACCCCTCCCCTCAGATTCTACTTGGCCACAATAAGACCTCTCACAGAGGCGTCAGACACCAAGAGTAGGATGCCTAACCCACATTTGAATAGCTCAGATTCTGTGCATAGTAAGTAGCTGTTTCTTGCTAGTGGTAGAATCCCAAACAAGGAGCTTAGCACCCTGTGGTGGCTGGCCTGGCATGTAGCCAAAGCTAGGCCCTTCCAAGAACCACAGGGACGGTTAATCTAGAGGCAGCTTGGTAGGTGACCACTTAGCAATGGGGGGGGCAAACGCAGGTCAAAAAGCAGGTAACCACTGTGGGAAAATACTGTCGACACAGAGCAGAGAGACAGGGAGGTAGGAGGAGGTGCTAACGGATTAGCTTGTGGAAGCGCTTACGAGAATTAACATGGTGATAAACAAAATCATGGGTTAGGCCGGGTCTACTGGATATGATACGATAGCGTTTAAGATCGGTTGTTGGTAGAGATCCTTGTTGGGGGAATTGTTTTTCTTTACTCTCTCGTCTCACGAAAACAACAACAACTTGGTAGTTGAGTCACAAGTACATGAAGGTTGAGAACCACTGACTCCTTAACACCTTAGCACCTCTGAGGAGTTGGGGAGAGGAGAGGAGAGGAGAGGAGAGGAGGAGGAGAGGAGAGGAGAGGAGAGGAGGAGGAGGAGGAGAGGAGAGGAGAGGAGGAGGAGAGGAGAGGAGAGGAGAGGAGGAGGAGAGGAGGAGGAGGAGGAGGAGAGGATAGAAGAGGAGGAGAGGAGAGGAGAGGAGGAGAGAGAGGAGAGGAGGAGGAGAGGATAGGAGAGGAGGAGAGGAGAGGAGAGGAGAAGGAGGAGGAGGAGAGGATAGGAGAGGAGGAGAGGAGAGGAGGAGGAGAGGAGAGGAGGAGGAGGAGGAGGAGGAGGAGAGGAGAGGAGAGGAGAGGAGCGGAGGAGAGGAGAGGAGAGGAGAGGAGAGGGAGAGGAGGAGAGGATAGAAGAGGAGGAGAGGAGGAGGAGAGGAGAAGGAGGAGAGGAGAGGAGAGGAGAGGAGAGGAGAGGAGAGGAGAAGGAGGAGGAGGGAGACGAGAGGAGAGGAGGAGGAGGAGAGGAGAGGAGCCAGGCCTAGAGGAGCGAGCAGAGAGCGCAGAGATAGAATAGGAGGAGAGGAGAGGAGAAGGAGGAGGAGGAGAGGAGAGGAGAGGAGGAGAGAGAGGAGAGGAGGAGAGGATAGGAGAGGAGGAGAGGAGAGGAGAGGAGAAGGAGGAGGAGGAGAGGATAGGAGAGGAGAGGAGAGGAGAAGGAGAAGGAGGAGGAGGAGAGGAGAGGAGAGGAGGAGGAGGAGAGGAGAGGAGGAGGAGAGGAGAGGAGAGGAGAGGAGGGAGAGGAGAGGAGAGGAGAGGATAGGAGAGGAGGAGAGGAGAGAGGAGGAGAGGAGAGGAGAGGAGAGGAGAGGAGAGGGAGAGAGGAGAGGAGAGGAGGCCTACATTTACAGTACCGTCGAGGAAGAAAACACAGTTCCAACCCCCCTTATTTAGCACAGTGAACATATATGCGGGTGGGGGGTGGGGGGTGGGGGGTGGGGGGTGGGGGCGTGGGCGGTGGGCGTTGGGCGGTGGGACAGCCAGAGCGTGTGTGTCGATGCTATCAGAGTGTACGGATGAGTATAATGTAATAAAGGGTAATTGTGTTGTGGCATTCCGTGCATGCTTGTGTTAACAACATTGAACCCAGGCCCGTTTCCCCGCAGACAGAAGTCCACGGCAAATGTCTCTCCCCTGCACACACAGTCCCCTCCACTAACAGTGTCCTCCATTGAGTCATTCCAGACACAGTCATTGTTCCATTTACAGAACATAATTGTTATCAGTCACCATGATCGTATCTGACTTGGGTAATACATCAACGTGACTTCGAGGTCGTCATCTCCCAGTTTAGGACTGCTCTGTAGAGTGTGTGTTGAAGGACTTGAGGGAGGAAATCGTTGTTTAGCTTTCGTTTACGATGACCCCAAAAGCCTAAACCAGTCAAACCTAGAGTACAATTAACATTTCCCCCAAAATAATGGGTCCATCATAACAGTGTCATAAATCGATTGTGACGTGCGTGCGGGTTTTTATCACCACGTTAAAAAACCTTCCAGCTCTGGGTCGGCGTTAACAGTAATCGGTCGTGAGAGCTATCTTCAATTCAATTCAATTCAATTCAACTTTATTCGCCATGTGCAGTGCACTAGGAACATGATTTGGTATTCAACCATACTAAACAAGCTACAGTACATACAAAAACAAGACGACAACACGACAATACTCAAGACAAAATATACGGTACCAATATGAGTGGATATTATGAATAAATACTGTACAACTAAGTGCAAGAACATGTAAAGTGCAAGGTACAATGATCAGCAATTATTGACAAGGGCTATGGCTTTGGGGAAAAAACTGTTCAAGTGTTGTGATGTTTTTGTCCTGGTGGCCCTGTAGCGCTGTCCAGAAGGGAGCAATGCAATCAAGCTGTGAGCTGGATGTGAGGGGTCAGACACAATCTTGTGTACTCTCTTCAGTGATCTGATTCCTCCCGATCTGAGCCATTCATGTTTCGGGTACATCCTCGCACAAGTATTCAGTGTACAAATTCAATTGACTCGCGGTAAACCAATAACAAAGGTCTTTCCGGGGCTGTGGGTGGTGTGCCAAGCTGTGGGTTCGTACAGACGGTTTGGGTATAAACAACGAAGAAAGGACTAAAGCCTGGCACACACATAAAGGAGACCCCACACACGAAGACACAAAATCATGGATTGAACGTATTGTGATCGTATTGTGTAAATGGTAAATGGACTGACTTATATAGCGCCTTTATCCAAAGCGCTTTACAACGGCCTCTCATTCACCCATTCACACACACATTCACACACCAATGGCGGCAAGCTGCCATGCAAGGCACCGGCCTGCTCACTGGGAGCAATTTGGGGTTCAGTGTCTTGCCCAAGGACACTTCGACATGTGGCCAGCCGGGGCTCGAACCGCCAATCTGTCAACCTTGCGATGATTAGACGGCGGCTCTACCTCCTGAGACACACCCGCCACAGCGCCACAGCCACCCCATTGTGTGTGGTGTGCTCCGATATTCCCAAT
>NC_137688.1:1707175-1714675 GCF_963989245.1 Nansenia antarctica | reverse complement strand
ACAGAGCTGTTCATGCGCACATTGCCAGCTCAAGTTAGGATGGCGCTGGCCAACACCGCCATCATGGAGCCCCGCGCCCTGGCCAGGGAGGCGGACCGGTTCGTCTTGGCCATGCCTCAACGGTCCCCCGACCTGCTCGCTCCCGCGGCCGCCCCGCCACCCGACCGTCGCAGGAGAGCGAAGGATGACGCCAGACCTTCTGGCCAGCAGGGTAACGCTGCGGGCCATTGTTTCTACCACGCCACTTTTGGCGCCAAGGCCAAACGGTGCCGCTCACCCTGCACCTTCGGACCGACGGGAAACGGCGGGGCCGGCGCTCAGTAGTGGCCCTGAGCGCTGGCGTCACCAACAGGCTGCTCTTCATACAAGACACCGCCTCTGGTCGCAGTTTCCTTTGTGACACAGGTGCCCAGTGGAGCATCATTCCGGCAGAGAGATCGGATATGGCGAAGGAGGAGCGTGGTCCGCAGTTGGCAGGCGCGGACGGCACACCTATCTGCTCTTACGGCACTAGGGCGGTGGACGTGTGCTTCGGAGGGCAATGTTTTTCGTGGGATTTTGTCATAGCAGCTGTCACATTTCCCCTCCTTGGTGCGGATTTTCTGTGCGCCCACAACCTGTTGGTGGACGTGGGGAACAGGCGCCTGGTCAACTCACAGACTTTCGCTTCATTCGCCTGTACGCAGGGGGAGGCGGTCTACAGCGGGTGGTCCAATACGCTCGCCGAAAGTGACCAGTACCTTCGGCTGCTCGCCGAATTCCCCGACCTTACCAAGCCCACCTTCTCCGCGCCCACGGTGAAACACGGAGTGGAGCACCACATCGAGACCGAGGGGCCTCCCCTCCACGCCAGGGCCAGGCGCCTCAACCCGGAGAAGCTGGCCATCGCCAGGGCGGAGTTTGCGCATATGGAGCAGGTGGGCATCGTTCGGCGCTCGAGCAGCCCCTGGGCGTCTCCCCTGCACATCGTCCCTAAGTCAGACGGCGGGTGGCGCCCATGTGGGGACTACCGCCGCCTCAACGACGCGTCCAAGCCTGACCGCTACCCGGTCCCACATGTCCAGGACTTTTCAGCGAACCTGGCAGGCAAACGCTTCTTCTCCAAAGTGGACCTGGTACGGGGGTACCATCAGGTGCCGGTGCACCCCGAGGACGTCCCTAAGACGGCCGTAATCACGCCATTTGGGCTCTTCGAGTTTCTGCGGATGCCGTTCGGCCTGAAGAACGCGGCGCAGACCTTCCAACGCCTCATGCACTCGGTGCTCCGGGACCTACCATTCCTCTTCGTCTACTTGGATGACATCCTCGTCGCAAGCACCACGGAGGAGGAGCACCTGTCCCACCTCCTTTTCACACGGCTCAGCCAACATGGGCTGATTGTCAATCCGGCGAAGTGTGAGTTCGGACGGAACGCCATCGACTTTCTCGGGCACCGGGTCTCCGCAGAGGGGGTGACCCCCCTCCCCTCGAAGGTAGAAGCTGTCGCTGCTTTCCCGCGCCCCAGCACAATCAGCGAGCTCAAGGGGTTCATCGGGATGGTAACCTTCTACTATCGCTTCCTCCACCACATCGCTCACATCCTGCGGCCTCTGTACGATGCCCAGAAGGGCAAGACTCTGAAGCAGCCGGTGGACTGGACGGCGGAGCGTGTCAAAGCCTTTCAGGACACCAAGGCGGCCCTGGCCCGCGCTGCCATGTTGGCCCACCCCTCGCCCTCGGCACCCACTGCTCTCACCACGGACGCCTCTGACTTTGCTGTGGGAGCGGTGTACGAACAGTGGGTTGGGGACGCCTGGCAGCCTCTTGCATTCTTCAGCCGCCAGCTGTCTCCCAGAGAGCAAAGGTACAGCACATTCGACAGGGAGCTCCTCGGGCTGTGGCTTGCTGTCAGACACTTCCGTTTTTTACTGGAGGGCCGCGAGTTTACGGCCTACGTGGACCACAAGCCACTCACGCACGCCATGTCCAAGGTGGCGGAGCCGTGGTCCGACCGCCAACAGCGCCAGCTCGCCTACATATCCGAGTTCACCACAGACATCCAGCACGTTGCTGGGAAGTCCAACCAGGTCGCGGATTGTCTCTCCAGGGCGGTGGTTGGTGCGGTCCAACTGGGTTTGGACTACGCGCGCATGGCTGCAGACCAGGCCGCCGACCCCGCCGTCCAGGCTCTCAAGTTGTCGGACACAGGACTGCGCCTAGAAGAGGTGGTTTTCGGTGACGCAGGGGCCACGCTCCTGTGCGACGTCTCCATGGGTCAGCCACGACCGGTGGTCCCCGCCAACTGGAGGCGCCCCGCCTTCGAGGCGATACACGGCTTGTCTCACCCTGGTAGGAAACCGTCCTCACGGCTGGTGTCAGAGAAATTCGTCTGGCATGGGCTCAAGAGGGATGTGAGGGCCTGGGTTGACACGTGCATCGCCTGCCAGCGCGCCAAGGTGCATCGACACGTCAAGGCCCCCCTGGAGCAGTTCTCTGTGCCTGAGCGGAGGTTCGATCATGTAAACGTGGACCTGGTAGGGCCGCTGCCCCCCTCGCACGGATACACCTATCTCTTTACCATGGTGGACAGGACGACTCGCTGGCCGGAGGCAGTTCCGCTCTCCTCAACGACAGCCCCCGACCTGGCCCGGGCGTTCATCGCGGTGTGGGTCTCCCGCTACGGCACCCCTGCTGATCTCTCCTCTGACCGTGGCTCACAGTTTACTTCAGAGCTGTGGGCAGCGGTGGCGGAGAATCTGGGGGTCAAGCTCCACCGCACAACCGCCTATCACCCGCAGGCGAACGGGCTCTGTGAGCGTTTCCATCGATCCATGAAGGCCGCCCTTCGAGCCAGCCTCACGGACAGCGACTGGCTTGACAAGCTGCCGTGGGTCATGCTGGGGCTCAGGACAGCGCCTAAGGAGGACCTCCAGTCGTCGTCCGCTGAGCTGGTGTTTGGACAGCCGCTGCGGGTCCCCGGTGACTTCATTCCCAAGTCAACGGAGCCCTGGTCCGCCGCCGCTCAGCGCGCCTCCCTGCTGGACAGCGCCAGGACCTTCGTCCCGGTCCCGACTACGCAGCATGGTGTCCCTACTTCGAGGGTGCCCCCGGAGCTGCACTCAGCGAGGTTCGTTTTCATTCGTCATGATGGCCACAGGACTCCACTACGTCCTCCTTATGACGGGCCTTTCCGTGTCATCGAGGCCGGAGCCAAGAACTTCATGGTTGACATGGGGGGTAGGCCTGAGTGTGTGTCCGTTGATCGCCTCAAACCGGCCCACTTGGACCTTGAACTGCCCCTGGACTTGGCCCTGCCACCGCGCAGAGGCCGGCCTCCAGTCCTACCTCCCCTGCCGCGCCCTGGCCATTCCCCCCTCCGACCCCGACAACCCCCCGCAGCTCGCGAGCCCCCGGTCGTCGCTGCCCCCCGTCCTTCCCTGCAGGAGGACGTGATGGGCGATGTCACACCTCCTCCCGCACCTCCTGACTTTACCTACGATCGTAGGGGCCGGGCCATACGCCCTCCTCGCCGTGAGGATTTCCAATATTGAGGTGAACACTGGGGGGGCTGGTGTAGTGACTACATTATGGGTTCATGTTCTCCTCTTACTGTTGGTTGTGTAGTGGGAGGGAACCAGTTCTGGCACTAGGGGCAGAGGGGAGGATTATTAACGTGGCACCTTCCTGTTTAGATACACGAGTTTTGGTAACCATTTTCTGGTCCTGTACTGAGAGTACAAGTTGTTGTTTTGATTAAACAGTTATCATTACGTTGCCTACGTCTTTCCTTTTTCCTCCGGCACTACAAGGCAATATTAAAAGGATGGGTTCACGCGAGATTTCTGGCTTGGGGAACGAGACTCTAGAGTCCGGAATCTGTCGTTCCCCACGCCCATTTTCCGAGCAGGTTGAGAGTTGAGAGTTGATTGCACAATTGAAGAGAATTGACTCTTAACACACCTCACACCACAGGATTTTGTTATAGGAAAATGTTAAGATCCATCTGACAATCGGGCGTTTTCTCTCGTTTTCTGTCGTTTTCAGACATCCAAAAATCGTGCCAAAACCGGCCAAAAACTCCTTATGTGTGTACCACCCTTTACACGTGCCGTGCGAGTGTAAACAATTAAACGGCATTCTTTAACTCACTCATGCGTGTGCACGCACGCACACACGCACACGCACGCACACACTCTTAAGACCTCAATCTAATCTGTCTTGAGCACAAACTCTCAGGATTGCTGACGCGCGCACAATTCTGTTCATAATTGCTTCCATCAGAACAACATTGATACATACACACATGTGGTCCTCCAGCTGCATTAAAGCGTTGCTCAAATAAGCATTTATCACTGCGACTAATTTCCAGAGCCAATATTGAACATGTTTGGTGGCTAAATAAACACAGGCCGCTCGCGGAACGCTGAAAGTGTTCCATGTTAAACGGACTGCACTTACATAGCGCCGTTTTGCTGCTCCGAAGCGCTTTACGACGGCCTCTCATTCACCCATTCACACACACATTCACACACCAATGGCGGCAAGCTGCCATGTAAGGCGCCGGCCGCCCCGCTCACTGGGAGCAATTTTGGGGGTTCAGTGTCTTGCCCAAGGACACTTCGACATGTGGCCAGCCGGGGCTCGAACCGCCGATCTGCCGACCTTGTGATCATTAGACGGCGGCTCTACCTCCTGAGACACAGCCTCTACCTCCTGAGACACAGCCTCTACCTCCACCAGCCTCTACCTCCACCAGCCTCTACCTCCTGAGACACAGCCTCTACCTCCTGAGACACAGCCTCTACCTCCTGAGACACAGCCTCTACCTCCTGAGACACAGCCTCTACCTCCTGAGCCACAGCCTCTACCTCCTGAGACACAGCCTCTACCTCCTGAGACACAGCAGCCTCTACCTCCTGAGACACAGCCTCTACCTCCTGAGACACAGCCTCTACCTCCTGAGACACAGCCTCTACCTCCTGAGACACAGCCTCTACCTCCTGAGACACAGCCTCTACCTCCTGATACACAGCCTCTACCTCCTGAGACACAGCCTCTACCTCCACCAGCCTCTACCTCCTGAGACACAGCCTCTACCTCCACCTGCCTCTACCTCCTGAGACACAGCCTCTACCTCCTGAGACACAGCCTCTACCTCCTGAGACACAGCCTCTACCTCCTGAGACACAGCCTCTACCTCCTGAGCCACAGCCTCTACCTCCTGAGACACAGCCTCTACCTCCTGAGACACAGCCTCTACCTCCTGAGACACAGCCTCTACCTCCTGAGACACAGCCTCTACCTCCTGAGACACAGCCTCTACCTCCACCAGCCTCTACCCCCTGAGACACAGCCTCTACCTCCACCAGCCTCTACCTCCTGAGACACAGCCTCTACCTCCACCAGCCTCTACCCCCTGAGACACAGCCTCTACCTCCTGAGACACAGCCTCTACCTCCTGAGACACAGCCTCTACCTCCTGAGACACAGCCTCTACCTCCTGAGACACAGCCTCTACCTCCTGAGACACAGCCTCTACCTCCTGAGACACAGCCTCTACCTCCTGAGCCACAGCCTCTACCTCCTGAGACACAGCCTCTACCTCCTGAGACACAGCCTCTACCTCCACCAGCCTCTACCTCCTGAGACACAGCCTCTACCTCCTGAGACACAGCCTCTACCTCCTGAGCCACAGCCTCTACCTCCTGAGACACAGCCTCTACCTCCTGAGACACAGCAGCCTCTACCTCCTGAGACACAGCCTCTACCTCCTGAGACACAGCCTCTACCTCCTGAGACACAGCCTCTACCTCCTGAGACACAGCCTCTACCTCCTGAGACACAGCCTCTACCTCCTGATACACAGCCTCTACCTCCTGAGACACAGCCTCTACCTCCACCAGCCTCTACCTCCTGAGACACAGCCTCTACCTCCACCTGCCTCTACCTCCTGAGACACAGCCTCTACCTCCTGAGACACAGCCTCTACCTCCTGAGACACAGCCTCTACCTCCTGAGACACAGCCTCTACCTCCTGAGCCACAGCCTCTACCTCCTGAGACACAGCCTCTACCTCCTGAGACACAGCCTCTACCTCCTGAGACACAGCCTCTACCTCCTGAGACACAGCCTCTACCTCCACCAGCCTCTACCCCCTGAGACACAGCCTCTACCTCCACCAGCCTCTACCTCCTGAGACACAGCCTCTACCTCCACCAGCCTCTACCCCCTGAGACACAGCCTCTACCTCCTGAGACACAGCCTCTACCTCCTGAGACACAGCCTCTACCTCCTGAGACACAGCCTCTACCTCCTGAGACACAGCCTCTACCTCCTGAGACACAGCCTCTACCTCCTGAGACACAGCCTCTACCTCCTGAGACACAGCCTCTACCTCCTGAGCCACAGCCTCTACCTCCTGAGACACAGCCTCTACCCCCTGAGACACAGCCTCTACCTCCTGAGACACAGCCTCTACCTCCTGAGACACAGCCTCTACCTCCTGAGACACAGCCTCTACCTCCTGAGACACAGCCTCTACCTCCTGAGACACAGCCTCTACCTCCTGAGACACAGCCTCTACCTCCTGAGACACAGCCTCTACCTCCTGAGACACAGCCTCTACCTCCTGAGCCACAGCCTCTACCTCCTGAGACACAGCCGCCCCGAAATGTTCCAGTCCGCCCCCCCCCCGTGTCCTGGGTTAGAGAATGTGGAGGAGCCTTGTGGATAAATATGCAAAGTATGCAGAGGATACAAGATCCCCACAAACACACACACACACACACACACACACACACACACACACACACACACACATAGACACACACACACAAAGAATCGCACACTCGACGATGCATGCACGGGGCACACACATGGGCACACACACCCACACACACTGACATCCACACACACACACACACACACACACACACACACACATCCCCACACACATGCACGCACACACACACACACACACACACCTAACAGCATGCTTGCATGCGCACTGAAAAAGTCGTCATACCACCATCACATCTTTAAAACAAGTGGCAACATTTGTCATTTGATATTGTTATGGGATGTCCATCCGTACCTGTCCATAACAGTTCACCATTAGTGCCTTAGGGACACAATCTAACTCAAGACCAGTCGGACTGTTGAAGATCATTGACAGGTCTAGGAGCTGGACACACACAGGTCTAGGAGCTACACACACACACCTCTAACTCATAACTAGTTATCTAGACACACACACCTCTAACTCATAACTAGTTATCTAGCAGCTGGACACACACAGCTCCCTGGTCTCAGTCAGCTGCTGGACAGGTGAGTATCAGCAGTGTTTGTTTGTTTGTTTATTAAGATCCTCATTAGCCACGCCACGACATTAGCTAGTCTTCCTGGGGTCCGACACACACAACAATCCTATTTGGACAATTGTCAACATTGAATACATACATACAGTACATCACAAGCCCTTTGAGTTGCCTTTCATGTACGAAAGGCGCTATATAAATAAAG
>NC_137688.1:1682059-1706975 GCF_963989245.1 Nansenia antarctica | reverse complement strand
GCTCAAAACCGGCCTCTCTCTCTCTTTCTGTCTTTCTCTCGCTCTCTCTCACACACACACACACACACACACACATACAGACACACGCACACACAATTACAACGAGTAAGAGAGAGAAACAGTTGTGTCTCTAACTCATTATGTAACGATAATATAATTCAACCTCTTTCAATCGCAATTCAGAAGTCAAGCAAATCACTGGAAACAATGATACAATACTGTACGAGGGTATGACTTTGTGTATGACTTTGGTATGACTATGGTACTGTACTACGGTAGGACTTTGGTATGACTTTGGTATGACTATGGTTCTGTACTATGTAGGACTGACTGGGAGGATCGTATTAGGGTGACATGTTTGTGTACCAGAGCTGGCCCACAGCAAACTATCACCTAACTGGTTTAGATCCTACCTACAGGACAGATGTAGACTATGTCTCCATTGGCAACTCTGTGTCTTTAAAAAGTAATCTAGTTACTTTACTGATTACTTGATTTTAAAAGTAACTAAGTTAGATTACTAGTTACTTTTTTAGTTACTATTGGCAGCTGCCTAGGCACCCGTTTAACGCATATCTCTGTTCTCGCTCCATTCTTCTGTTTACACTGTGCAATCAGCGTGGTGATACACGTGATCGATTCTGCTGCAACCTCGTGTTGAAAACGTGAGCACTGACGTCACTCCCCAAGACACGAGAAAAGCAAACAAATGTTTGTTTACTATCGAACATTACAAAGAAATACTGCATTTAGCCTAAGTTATGAGGTAGTAACGCAATAGTAACGCACAGTCACTTGAATAAGTAACTTTAATCCGATTACTGATTTGGAAATAGTAGCGCGTTAGAATACTCGTTACTGAAAAAAGTATTCAGATTAGAGTATCGGCATCACTGGATCTCACACACCATATCAGGAAGGGCAGCACTTGAATACAGTTGCAGTAATAACACTTGTATCTACATCTTTTTATTCATTGTCTTATTATGTTGTTAAATGTTTATCTATTGATTTGCTACATATATGTATCTATTCTTGTAAAAAAAAAAAATGCTATATGTAAAGCACTTTGAATTGCCCCTGTTGTATGACATGTGCTATACAAATAAACTTGCCTTGTGTAACCCCTGCCATATGGGCGGGGCCTGAGTTCTATTTTAAATAAGTGGCGGTATTACCTGTAATAATAAACTATTCAAATTATGACGATCAGTGCCTCCATTAACTATGTGGAAGTATTTTAAATAGGACTTCCTTTTTAATCCTTTTAATGTATTTATGTTTTAATTATCATATGAATTTCCTATTACCTGTTTATGACACAACACAGTGGCTTTAAATGCAAATACCAAAGGGTATATATTTATTTACTAAATGCTACATTTAAAGTGTTGGTAGTCAATTATAATGTTATACAAAGTCAATAGACAATATTCACAATACAATGTCAACAGACAATATCACAATATCACATAACAAAATATAGGCTCAAAGCCTATTCCAATTCCTTTCAAAGAAATAAATGTAATGTTTCCAATAAACTCAAAGTCAACTCAAAGGATTCACAATTGTACAATATATCATTCAGTAAAATAAAAAGGTGGGCCCACACTCACACACACACACGCACTCTGTAACTCAGTCCATTAACTAGTGTTACCGTTGCAGCTGACGGTGCTTGTGAGCGGGGGCCTTGAAACTGTTATGGCCACTTCACTCGTCCACACGAGTCCAAACAAAAGCTCGTGCGTGGTTCAGTACTCACGTAACCTCGTGGGGAACTCGTAGGTAAACGAGGGGTTTGAAAGATGGTGTAAAAAGAGGCAGAGATGAGGGGGATGAGGTCCAGCGCTCTCCCACGAGCGCAGGAGAATGATTGAAGTACACTGACGCGAAGATTCAATGGACGGTCTCGAGTTACCCCAGGCGATTGGAAACGGTCTCCGTTGTCCAACGGAGAGCTTTCCTTTGGCTTGGTCTCTCGACTTCCAATTCTGAATTAACAGAATACACTGAGCTACAACATCCAATAGCTATTTCGTTTTGATAAAGCTAGAAACAATTTATCACTCAGCAAAGGCTAGCAACATGCTAACGTAATTATGCTAAGCTAACCGCTAGCCGCGATTAGCTCTACAGTCAAATATAACATACTACAACGAGTAGATGTAGCTTATAAACAAACACCAGACATATGTATTTACCTCTGGTAGCTTCAATGTGCACCAACATCCAAAAGAATAACTGTTCGTTGATTCCCGAATTGTTAATACACACAGCATACACAAGTCTTACTTCCTCGACGAGGTCCTCAAACATTCTGACACGCAACCTAACGCTATTAGTACAAAGTCCCGCCCCCTCTCTCTCAGCATACATTTCATTGGCTAGCTCTTCCCGATGGACCAATGAAATAAAGAAATGAATGAATGACATATAACCAATGAGCGAACTCACATTAGAGTTTGTAAACAAGTACACATTATAAACTTATAACAATGTTAATAACCGTGTACATAACCATGAAATGATGCTTATTTATTAAATGGACTTATTTATTGAAATGCTCATAGCTCACGTTAGTAGCTGGGCTACACTTGCCTTGCCTTACCTTGCCTTACCTTGCCTTGCCTTGCCTTGCCTTGCCTTGCCTTGCCAGCCTTGCCTTGCCATGCCATGCCTAGGGCTGGCCTCCAAAATTCGTACCAAGTCTGGCCATTATAATACGTGCTGTGTCTGGCACTCAGCCATATGCAATATATATTTGGACCCAATTTGATGCATGTTTAGCATCTAAAAAGACGTAAACATTCAACTTGTTCTGATGCTGTAGTTACAGCAGAAAACAGTGTAAATATAAACATTATTAATAACTGGGAGACTGGTAAAGTCTGTGTGTGTGTGTGTGTGCGTGCGTTGTGTGTGTTGTGTGTGTGTGTTGTTTTGTGTTTTGTTGGACTAAACCACTTAGCCAACGATCTTCATCCCCTTTCCCTCCTAGCCTGTTATTACTGATTATCTCATGACACCACATGTCCACGGTCCCAATGACAGCTACTACACAGTAGCACGTTCTCAACCAGAGAGATTATAGGTGTTAGGTAGGTGCAGTGGAACGTTTGACTCTTTTGTTTCATGTTGTTTCTAAATAATGACACGGAGGGAGCTTCCTCCTTCAAGGGAAACACCTCGGATGATTTTCCCCTGGCGTTGTGCTCACCTTGGTATGTGTTGTTTAATCCACCGTTAATAACACGGACCAGGAAGGAAGGGGTTGGGTGGGGCGCGGGGTTTGCAGCACTCAAAGACTTGTTGGAATAGCTGCCAAAACAACACAGTGCGTTGCCTAGTTGAATGCATACCCTCCCTTACACCCACCCAACTTGGTAAATGAGTAGATAGCCCTGGGAACCGTGTGTGTGTGTGGGTGTGTGTGTGTGTGTGTGTGTGTGTGTGTGTGAGTGTGTGTGTGTGTGTGTGTGTGTGTGTGTGTGTGTGTGTGTGTGAGTGTACATGAAAGCTACTTATAACCCCTAATGTAGGTGTGTTGGTGTCTGCTTTCTGTGTGCGTGCGTATACGTGTGTGTGTGTGTGTGTGTGTGTGTGTGTGTGTGTGTGTGTGAGAGAGCCCAATATGTGCGTGTGGTGCGCGTGTAGTGCATGTGTGAGGTCCTAAGGTGTGTGTGAGGAAAGATACATGCCTCTGTTAAGTGTTAATATGTTATGGGTCTGGTATATTTCCTGTGTCCTGTTTTTTATGGCCTCTATTATCCCTTTGTTGCTGCCTGTAATCCACATTGACAGAACCATAACCAGGCGTTTGAAGGTAGTGGGATTGTGTGAGGAGGAAACCGAATACATAGCGGGGTACGGTACACATGATAAAGGTATAAGCCAACACGTGGTGTGGAAGGGAAGAGTGCTCTGGAGCGATTTTTACACCCAAGCATTCTGGGAATTCCAGTGAGGGAGAACATCACCCCTACACAACCCGCAACACATTTTCACGAAGGATGAAGAATTCATTATATGCTTTATTTCTTCCTTTAACTCCACAAAGCGAAGCGGATATACGTATATTGTGCTTTTCAGAAAGCGAGCCAAAAAAAAAACGGGTCCCGGAAAGATCTGATCTTTCCCACACTTTCTCACACGGTTAAGGGCTGTGTTGATTGGTCAGCTCGTGATGGTAGTAGACAGGCAGGGGTTTCTGGGCGAGGTGAGGTTTGAGACACAGCTGGCTGGGTTTGTTTTCCAACCTCCTCCTCTCTCCTGACGCTGACTCAGACTTTCTCAACAGCAGCAGCAGCAGACGGTCCCCAGTGGAATGCTTGAGAAACGGCCATGCGATGTTTGCCTTGTGACAGTCAGCTATGTTACGCAGCTTTAGGGACGAAGGGAGAATCTTTTGAGGCTGACTATCATAACATGATAGTTAAGTGTTCAGTGGAGTCTGATTCTGGGTTTGACAGACAGTGATGCATCATTCCAATTTCAATTGAGTAGCTTACTCATCCTTCTGCCCCCCCCCTCTCTCTCTCTCTCTCTCTCTCTCTCTCTCTCTCTCTCTCTCTCTCTCTCTCTCTCTCTCTCTCTCTCTCTCTCTCTCTCTCTCTCTCTCTCTCTCTCTCTCTCTCTCTCTCTCTCTCTCTCTCTCTCTCTCTCTCTCTCTCTCTCTCTCTCTCTCTCTCTCTCTCTCTCTCTCTCTCTCTCTCTCTCTCTCTCTCTCTCTCTCTCTCTCTCTCTCTCTCTCTCTCTCTCTCTCTCTCTGTTCATACTCTTACTCACTTGGCCTGGTGTAGACATTCTTTCCAGAGACACTGGATGACTCCATCTGGCCGGAGGTTGAGAGTGTGTTTTCTTCTACTGTATCTATGCACATGGTACAACTCACACGCCCCGCAACAGAGATGGACAGAAGAATGAAAAGGAGAGGAGAGAGGAGAGCCAACCAGATGTTTTTTCTTCTTCAAGGTGTTGACTTAAACTCTAAAAGCTTCAAGTCTGTTCCTGGTCGGTCTTTCTCCTACACATTCCACATGTTCGCACTTTCGAGAATACAAACGGTCTCTCACGATGACTCGACACACACGCTTCTCAGGGCGGCGAGGGCCTCCGTGTCTCTTCAAATGGTAAATGGACTGCACTTATATATAGCGCCTTAATCCAAAGCGCTTTACAACGGCCTCTCATTCACCCATTCACACACACATTCACACACCAATGGCGGCTAGCTACCATGCAAGGCGCCGGGCCGCTCACTGGGAGCAATTTGGGGTTTAGTGTCTTGCCCAAGGACACCTCGACATGTGGCCAGCCGGGGCTCGAACCGCCGATCTGCCGACCCTGCGATCATTAGACGCCGGCTCTACCTCCTGCGCCACAGCCGCCCCAAGGCCATGAAAGCCCTGCGGAAACCCTACCACTACCTTTTGTCTCCCAACCCCTTGGGTTCTCAGTTTCTGTCCAGGGGTTTATACGTTTTTGTTTCAGATCCAGCATGAGTACGCCTAATTCAGCTCAGTGGCCTTGTGGTTAGAGTGTCCGGCCTGAGATTGGGAGGTTGTGAGTTCGATCCCCGGCTGAGTCATACCAACGACTAAAAACATATGGTACCCGATGCTTGGCACTCAGCATTAAGGGTTGGATTGGGGGGTAAGACATACCAGCATCTCTCTCTCTCTATCTCTCTCTCACGCTCATCCCTGTACTTGTACATCAAGCCACCTCACGCTACTGAAACAGGATATTGGCTCCTGCTCCTAAGGGCCTTTAGGCTCGAGACCCATTGTTTAGTTTAGTTTAGTTTATTAGTTTATTATATCGAGGACAATCCAAATACATGAACCATATAAAACACAGTAAAAAAAGGCAGCGTTAGTCTAGTCGGCTAATTTTCGGCTGATGTCCCAGGCCAGTTGCAACATGGCAATCATTGGATAATGAAGTTCTATTTCTATCCTGAAAGGCCACAAAGTCATTATGATGTCATAACTGAATAAGAATCACACAAACAAAACACTGCCCACACGACTGATCGTGTGCTGATCTTCTTGTTTTGTTCATTCGTTCTCATCTCTCTCTCTTCCCTCTCTCTCTTGCTTTCTTCGCTCTCTTCCCTCTCTCTCTCTTCTCTCTCTCTCGTTCTCTCGTTCTCGCTCTCTCTCTCTCTTCTCTCTCTCTTTCTTTCTTCGCTCTCTTCCCTCTCTCTCTCTCTCCCTCACTCTTCTCTCTCCCTCTCTCTCTCCCTCTCTCCCCCCCTCTCTCTCTCTCTCTCTCTCTCATTATCATGAATATGAATCCTTCATCATGACTGATTCACTTGGCTTCGTCACCCTGCCAGTCTGTTGTTGACTTCCTCTTGCCTCCACACAGCTGAGGACACATCGAGAGGGAAAATAGGTCAGAGACAGAAACAGTTTTTCAATTACAAAACCATTTACGTGATATAACCCGTAAAATGTTTTAGATGTACAGTTTTTTTCATGGTCAGATTGTCAAAGAGCCATCCGATAATCGGGCGTTTGCTGTCTTTGGTGGGAAGGGGGGAAATCAGGCCAAAATCGGCCAAATGATCTGTGTGCACCAGGCTTTAGAGTCACTGGTCTTTGGAGGGGAGAAGAGAACTATAGCAGGACAGTCACAAAGGTAGAAAAGAAAGATGTGAAGCGGCTGGCACTATTCCTCTTTTGCACTTCGCTCTGCAGTTCTAGCTAAGCAGAAAAGTGAAATCCCTTTTACCCTCTTTCCTCCCATGCCAAAGCCCTTATTTTAGCCAATTTTCTATAAGATAATGAAAAAGCTTTGCTCATGCTTCACGACAACACAGCTTTCCAATTACTCCCAGGGCAATAAATCAGGTCCAATAGCAACGTACTGTATTAGAGGTAAGTCACCGGAACAGGAGATGAGGGAACACGCCGTGCCAAATGATCCTGACAGCTGCTTCTGAGGGTGAACCTCCCGCCAGGCAGAGGAGGAACAGATCCAAGGACAAGAACGACTTTGGCAAAGGGTTTTCTGTTCCCCAAATCCCCAAACGTACCTCAGAGAAGACCGTCTCCAACTGATCACTACTGGGACTTTTCAAAGAATGCTGTAACTTGGTTTCTATTCTATCCATTGTGGTCCGTTGGTTAACTCCAATGAAGGAAGCCACCATTTCAAGCACAATATGCCCTACGTCGTGGTGCACCAGGAGAATGAGTCGGCTCCCTGCTGCACGTCCCCAGAAACGTTTTCTTAAAAAATACTTTTCACCGATTAATTTCACCAGACAACACCGTGGTTGTCTATAGACTTATACCGAGCATTTTGAGCAGAGGGAGAGCAATCGTCTTTGCCAGTTAGGCACAGACAAATAAACCAGTATTCTGTCCCTTCCATAAGGAGCAGATGAGCTATAATAACTAAACTAAACTGTCCTTTCTAGTAGAGGATGGGTGTGCAATGTTCTCAATGTCCTCACTGTTCTCAATGTCCTCAATGTCATTGAGTGTTTTCAATCACAGTTCTTACATCACATCATGGAAGCCAATCTTGCCCGCCTCGTTACAGATTGACTGCATGAAGATAAAAAAACTGTCATTTGTTTTCAACCGAAGGCTTGACAAAGACAACACCGAGGAGCTACGGACCTGGAGCCATTCATGTTGTGCCTCAGGCCTCCAAGCAGGGTTGCCAGATAGGATTGACAATTTCCAGCCTAAGTCATCACAGTCTAAAAACCGCTAAATCCTCCCAAAAAACAGCCCAAAACCTATATTGTCAGAAAACCGCTAATTACTATTGGGCACAGGTGCCCATCATCGCCTGGCCCCCTAAACTGTATGTCTGTCTGTTGCCAATGATGTTTTGTAAAATAGAATAAAAACCCACCCCCATCTGGCAACCCTGCCTCCAAGCTACTGCTACGTTTAGCCAGACTGCAGCTAACTGCAGCTACTCCAGTGGTAAAGACAATAAACAAACTGTGGCCGTAAGTCTCCCGGTATCAGCGGGAAGGCTAATGAAACCTCACTCTGAAGCAGAGGCCTCCGTCTGGCCGAGGGAGAATGAGTGAGGAGGCGCAAAAACAGTGTGAAAAAAACTGCTAGTTACAAAAAGGACATGCCAGTGCAAACAAAAACATGCTTTTCCTTTTGGGGGTTTTCAAAACAGAGGTGGGATGGTTCAGGGGTGGGGGATAACGAAAACACATACTTCATCATCATGGAAGAGAGGGGGGGGAGAGAGGGGGGAGGGGGGAGGGGGGTGGTGGTGGTGGTGGATGATTGGTTGTGTGAACTCATGTTCACCCTCTTTGCTTTCTCAGGCCCTAACACACTCCTCATCACTCCCTAACACACTCCCTAACACACTCCCTAACACACTCCCTAACACACTCCCTAACACACTCTCCCTAACACACTCCCTAACACACTCCCTAACACACTCCCTAACACACTCTGGTCCCTAACACACTCCTTAACACACTCTGGTACTAACACACTCCCTAACACACTCCCTAACACACTCCCTAACACACTCCCTAACACACTCCCTAACACACTCCCTAAAACACTCCCTAACACACTCTCCCTAACACACTCCCTAACACACTCCTTAACACACTCCCTAACACACTCCCTAACACACTCCCTAACACACTCTGGTCCCTAACACACTCCCTAACACACTCCTAACACACTCCCTAACACACTCTGGTCCTAACACACTCCCTAACACACTCTGGTCCTAACACACTCCCTAACACACTCTGGTCCTAACACACTCCCTAACACACTCCCTAACACACTCCCTAACACACTCTGGCCCTAACACACTCCCTAACACACTCCCTAACACACTCCCTAACACACTCTGGTCCCTAACACACTCCCTAACACACTTCCTAACACACTCCCTAACACACTCTGGTCCCTAACACACTCCCTAACACACTCCCTAACACACTCCCTAACACACTCTGGTCCCTAACACACTCCCTAACACACTTCCTAACACACTCCCTAACACACTCCTTAACACACTCCCTAACACTCTCCCTAACACACTCCCTAACACACTCTGGTCCCTAACACACTCCCTAACACACTCCCTAACACACTCCCTAACACACTCCCTTACACACTCCCTAACACACTCCCTTACACACTCCCTAACACACTCCCTAACACAATCCCTAAGACACTCCCTAACACACTCTGGTCCTAACACACTCCCTAACACACTCTGGTCCTAACACACTCCCTAACACACTCCCTTACACACTCTGGTCCTAACACACTCCCTAACACACTCTGGTCCTAACACACTCCCTAACACACTCCCTAACACACTCTGGTCCCTAACCCACTCCCTAACACACTCTGGTCCCTAACACACTCCCTAACACACTCCCTTACACACAGACACCAGTTCTACATCCAGTCTCATTGCCAGAGACTTCCGCCCAAACATGTGAAAGGTCTGTTAGACCGACGGCCTGATGTTCCTATGGCGGCCTGCCCCTGACAGACTGACGGACGTGGTTGAAGTGGACGCTGGCCTGGTCCTTTAGGTGTGTGTTGGATCTGACAGACTGGACGTGGTGGAAGTGGACGCTGGCCTGGTCCTTTAGGTGTGTGTTGGATGTGCCAGCGGCCTTCGGCCACCTGCTTTTATGCTGATCTTCTCCTACTGATTAACACTAGAACAGCCCTGCCTTTTCTACCTACTATTCGGTTGTTAAGTCTGACGTCAAACGTGACGTTTAGCAATTTCCGGGTCCAAACTAGAAATTCCCCGCACTAGAGTACCAGTGTACTAAAGCACCAGAGTACCAGTGTACTAAAGCACCAGAGTACCAGTGTACTAAAGCACCAGAGTACCAGTGTACTAAAGCACCAGAGTACCAGTGTACTAAAGCACCAGAGTACCAGTGTACTAAAGCACCAGAGTACCAGTGTACTACAGCACCAGAGTACCAGTGTACTAAAGCACCAGAGTACCAGTGTACTAAAGCACCAGAGTACCAGTGTACTAAAGCACCAGAGTACCAGTGTACTAAAGCACCATAGTACCAGTGTACTAAAGCACCAGAGTACCAGTGTAGTAAAGCACCAGAGTACCAGTGTACTAAAGCACCATAGTACCAGTGTACTAAAGCACCAGAGTACCAGTGTACTAAAGCACCAGAGTATCAGTGTACTAAAGCACCAGAGTACCAGTGTACTAAAGCACCAGAGTATCAGCGTACTAAAACACCATAGTACCAGTGTACTAAAGCACCATAGTACCAGTGTACTAAAGCACCAGAGTACCAGTGTACTAAAGCACCAGAGTACCAGTGTACTAAAGCACCAGAGTACCAGTGTACTAAAGCACCAGAGTACCAGTGTACTAAAGCACCAGAGTACCAGAGTACTAAAGCACCAGAGTACCAGTGTACTAAATCACCAGAGTACCAGTGTACTAAAGCACTAGAGTACCAGTGTACTAAAGCACCAGAGTACCAGTGTACTAAAGCACCATAGTACCAGTGTACTAAAGCACCAGAGTACCAGTGTACTAAAGCACCAGAGTACCAGTGTACTAAAGCACCATAGTACCAGTGTACTAAAGCACCAGAGTACCAGTGTACTAAAGCACCAGAGTACCAGTGTACTAAAGCACCAGAGTACCAGTGTACTAAAGCACCATAGTACCAGTGTACTAAAGCACCAGAGTACCAGTGTACTAAAGCACCAGAGTACCAGTGTACTAAAGCACCATAGTACCAGAGTACTACAGCGGTAGAATGACAGTTCAATCGTTTTTTAAATCAAATCAAATTTTAGATGCAACTCAATGCGCTTCACATAATAAACATTCTCAGTCAATCAATCAATCAATCTGGGATCTTTAGACTGGGATCTATTCATACAACAAGGGACACAGCACTTTCCCATTTTCCCCATATTGTCAGCGTCTTTGAGCCTCGGAAAAGCGCTATACAAATATAATGAATTATTATTACTACTGAGGCATTTCGAAGAGAGCGCCTCAGCCAACATTGGACCCGGAAACACGTCACGACTTAACAACCGACTAGAACGAAAACAAATCTGTGGAATGTTACCTTCTATGACATCACAGCGGTCTGTGGAATCTTACCTTCTATGACATCACGACTTAACAACCGAATAAGAGCCGCCTCGCCTCTTTACAATGCTAAACTGCTACTTACACACAACGACCACTAGTTGGCCGCTTGTAAATTAAGCCTGCTTCCTACACAGAAAAAAACAGCAAAATACCTTCATACTAGCTTATCCTGATGTGATTTTGAAAATGTGAGGATACTGGGTGGTAGAACGCACATATATCTAGGAAAAGTCATGAAAGGAGGGTCCTGAAATTTGATCGAGTGCAAAGATGGTTGTTCTAGTGATGCGTTGTCCTCGTTATGCTTCTTAATGGCTCTGAGCCCCTCAAAAACTAGACTCCACCTCCCGAATCTGTCCAGACTGACTCTCCTCCCTCCACCCTACACCCTGGTTCAGACACCCTCCCTCCCTCCACCCTACACCCTGGTTCAGACACCCTCCCTCCCTCCACCCTACACCCTGGTTCAGACACCCTCCCTCCCTCCACCCTACACCCTGGTTCAGACACCCTCCCTCCCTCCACCCTACATCCTGGTCCTCGCCGCCCCACCCTGGCCCAATCAGAAAGCTGCCCTTCAACTATGGACCCCGTGACCTCCTGAGTGCTGCACAAATAAACCGAATTGATTGATTGTTTGATGAAACTTGGCCTTAGCTTTAGCCTTTAAGCCAATAGAAAGACAGCAGGAAAACGGTACTTCACATCAATCAATCATCTCCCACAGCACTTCTTCTCCCCGTGTGCTCACACGTGACAGATAGTCTGATGGAGCTATGAGGAGCTATGCCCGACAGCTGTGTGATTCACTGAAATAACAATACGTTACTTAGTCGATTCACTTCTATTGAGGCCAGGTTTGAGTCGTTGTTATTCCATGCTTATGTGTGCTGTGCACGATAGCCTGGGGACAAGGTTAGTCCGGCAATAACATCTGGAAGTTCTAAAGGCAACATTTGGAAGTGTGTATGATGAAAGTGGGTCAAATTGTTCATAGTGTGTGTGTGTGTGTGTGTGTGTGTGTGTGTGTGTGTGTGTGTCTATGTGTGTGTCTATGTGTGTGTGCGTGTGTGTGTGTGTGTGTGTGTGTGTGTGTGTCTATGTGTGTGTGTGTGTGCGTCTGTGTGTGTGTGTGTGTGTGTGTGTGTGCGTGCGTGTGTGTGTGCGTGCGTGTGTGTGTGTGTGTCTGTGTGTGTGTGTGTGTCTGTGTGTGTGTGTGTGTGTGTGTGTGCGTCTGTGCGTGTGTGTGTGTCTGCGTGTGTGCGAGTGTGTGTGAGAGAAAGTGTTTGAAAGTATGTAAGTGCAAGAGAGAGTGAGTGTGAGGTTGTCTGGACATAGATGGAGGAGAGAAGGAAAGAGGGAGTGGTGGAGAGAATGGTAAGAAGGAGAGAGAGAGAGAGAGGGAGGGAGCAGGAAAGATAGCTAGATGAAGGTGGGAAGAGGACAGTGTTGGATCGTTCCACTTTTGTCCACCCCCCCAGAGGAAACAACAGGGGTCGCTTCATCCAAACCAGGGTGAAGTGTCACGTCGACGTGCGTCTCTATTTTCACGCCGAGGTCGGGAGGTGATGTCATATCTGTGCACAGGTGCTGTTTGCCTTTCGTCTCTGTCAGACACTTGTGAAATTCTGACGTCCTTGGCTCTCTAACCGCCAACAAACTACTTTCCATCGTTGTCACAACTGACAAAGGCCCAGCACACTCTGTCTGCCCGCACACTCTGTCTGCCTGCAAGACACACACACACACACACACACACGCACACGCACACTCTGTCTGCCTGCGAGCGTAATCACATTCAACCTTGTTGTCATTTCACAGAGAACAACAAGGCCTACATAATTATTTTTTTGTTCTAGGCACAGTTTCAGCCATAGTCAGCGCCCCTGGGAGTAATTAGGGGTTACGTAGCCTTGCTCAAGGGCACAACGGCCTTAGACACAACCTTAGATATGATGGATTAAATATCCACCATATACCACAGCGGCTTCTCGTTCCATAATGCTTAAAGTAAGCGTCATTGGGGCCATTATCCGCAAGTGGAAGGAACATCACTCGACCATCGACTGGCCACGCACAGGAGCTCCTCGCAAGGTTTCTGATCAGGCGGTCAACAAGTTAGTCGTAAGAGTCGCCCAAGAGCCAAGGACCACTCCAGCAGAGCTCCAGAAAGACCTGGAAGCAGCGGGTACAGCCGCCACAAAGAAAACAATAGTCACTTCACTCCAACGCCACGGTCTCCATCCGCGATCACCCGGGAAGACTCCATTACTGAAGACGACAACAGAAATACCAAACTACCATACCTACAGTGAAGTTGGGAGGTGGAAGCATCATGGTATTCGGTTGTTAAGTCTGACGTCAAATGTGACGTTTAGCAATTTCCGGGTCCAAACTAGAAATTCCCTGCAACCAGTCTGTACCAGTGTACTAAAGCACCAGAGTACCAGGGTACTAAAGCACCAGAGTACCAGTGTACTAAAGAACCAGAGTACCAGTGTACTAAAGCACCAGAGTACCAGTGTACTAAAGCACCAGAGTACCAGTGTACTACAGCGGTAGAATGACAGTTCAATCGTTTTTTAGACTGGGATCTATTCATACAAGAAAGGACACAGCACTTCCTGTTTTCCCCATATTGTCAGCGTCTTTGAGCCTCGGAAAAGCGCTATACAAATATAATGAATTATTATTATTACTGCGGCATTTCGAAGAGAGCGCCTCAGCCAACGTTGGACCCGGAAACACGTCACGACCTAACAGCCGAATAGGGCTGTTTCTCTTCACATGGTACTGGTGGAATCAAATTCTTGAGAAGAATCTGTTGTCATCCACCAGAATGATGAGGTCCAAACATCCAAACTGCAGGAGACTCTCAACTGGTTCAACAAAAGAATCGGGAAGGAACTGAAGATCAAGATTCAACAGAGGGATTCAAATTATCTCACATGATTGTACTTGAATAACCAGAGTGACGAATAACCATCTTGAATCTTGACAAACACACACACACACACACACACACACCAAAGGTATGCACAGAAATGCTTATACTCATGCACACTTGCTATTATGCAAACACAGGAACACACACACACACAGACACACACACACACACGCACACACACACACAATCTCTCCATCACACGCACAAGACTAACCATTTGTTTTTAGAGGCTGAGGTTATGCAGTAGAGGCCAAGTGTGAGTCTTATCTAAATATGGACGTGGAGATTTATAACTATGGAGAGTCAGTGTGGAATCTGTCTCAGCCAGAGAGATTACAACCAATCAGACTCCAAACGTGGGAAGATCGTCTAGGAAACCAACTGGGCTAAGTGTTAGGTAGGATGGATAGGAGTGTTAGGTAGGATGGAGGCTGAGTGTTAGGTAGGATGGATAGGAGTGTTAGGTAGGATGGAGGATAGGAGTGTTAGGTAGGATGGAGGATAGGAGTGTTAGGTAGGATGGAGGATAGGAGTGTTAGGTAGGATGGTTAGGAGCGTTAGGTAGGATGGAGTGGATTCAGGGGCTTATTTCTTTAATTCACAATTCATAAAAACAACCATCCACACAAGCTTGATCGACTGCTGATCGTGAGCAAGATAAAGAGCAACTTTATCGCTAATCACTCACGACTCCCCTTAACGTCGGGGCTCGGAGTGAATCGCATCCTGCCAAGGATATTATGACCTTAAAACGAGATTAGAGAGGGGAATGTGTCTCTCTCTGATCGTAAAAGGAGGAAGAATGTATTTATGCAGGTTGGGAGTGTCTGGACGTTTATTAATCACGCACCAAAGTCATCAGCTCGGTCGCTTGTCTTACAAACCTCTCTAACATCGACAAGTACTCCTGACAACACAAACATTATTTGTATTATTGCCCTGGAAGTACTATGTACCCTTCGTTCGTCTCTTGTTTGTGTTGTAACTATATTTCAAATGTCATTGTTCGGGGAAGAACATTCTGCGGTCATGAGAGTGTTTCGCTGTAAGAGTGTTGACTGAGTTACAGCAGCTTCATGGCCTATTGGACTAATCTCACTGAAACCAGACGACCCAAACTGAACTGCTCATAACATTAGACACGTGATGATCAGATACAAAAGAAGGACGTCATTTGGATGGACTGGACTGCGCTTATATAGCGCCTTTTTTGCTGCTCCAAAGCGCTTTACAACGACCTCTCATTCACCCATTCACACACGCATTCACACACCAGTGGCGGCAAGCTGCCTTGTAACGCGCCGGCCGGCCCGCTCACTGGGAGCAATTTTGGGGTTCACTGTCTTGCCCAAGGACACTTCGACATGTGGCCAGCCGGGGCTCGTACCGCCGATCAGCCAACCTTCCGATCATTAGACGCCGACTCTACCTCCTGAGTCACAGCCTCTACCTCCTGAGTCACAGCCTCTACCTCCTGAGACACAGCCTCTACCTCCTGAGACACAGCCTCTACCTCCTGAGACACAGCCTCTACCTCCTGAGTCACAGCCTCTACCTCCTGAGTCACAGCCTCTACCTCCTGAGACACAGACTCCTCTACCTCCTGAGACACAGCCTCTACCTCCACCAGCCTCTACCTCCTGAGACACAGCCTCTACCTCCTGAGACACAGCCTCTACCTCCTGAGACACAGCCTCTACCTCCTGAGACACAGCCTCTACCTCCTGAGTCACAGCCTCTACCTCCTGAGTCACAGCCTCTACCTCCTGATACACAGCCTCTACCTCCTGAGACACAGCCTCTACCTCCTGAGACACAGCCTCTACCTCCTGAGACACAGCCTCTACCTCCTGAGACACAGCCTCTACCTCCTGAGACACAGCCTCTACCTCCTGCGCCACAGCCGCCCTTCAGAGCCGCCCCCGCTTATAACATTACACATATGATGATCAGATCCAAAAGAAGGATGTCATTTGATAGGAAACACCTTGAGGTGTAGAATAACATAATACACAAGACAATGAGATCCATTAAATCAAATTAATAATAAAATGAAAGCAAAACGTGTGTCCAGCTCGAGAGGTTGATGTGGGGGGGCTGTTGCCGTGGTGAGCCCTCGGAGGCTGGTGAACTCTGAACCCCCCCCCCCTCACCTCGCCAGGCTGCTTTGCACCATTGGCATTTCCTGCCAGTCAGGCTGGAGGAGAGGACTGGGTAGAGCTGGCAGTTCTGGACCATTTCAATAATGGCTGCCAGATGCAGTAAGTGTGTCTGTGTGTCTGTGTGTGTCTGTGTGTGTGTGTGTGTGTGTGTGTGTGTGTGTGTGTGTGTGTGTGTGTGTGTGTGTGTGTGTGGTGGCATGGGGAGTGTAAGTCTATTGTAAATCTCTCACTGCTATCGTTCCGCGACACCAACGCAACCCTATCAAGCTCTCACTCTTTCATTCTTCCCCCCTCTCTCTCTCTCTCTCTCTCTCTCTCTCTCTCTCTCTCTCTCTCTCTCTCTCTCTCTCTCTCTCTCACTGTCTGTCTCTCTCTCTCTCTCTCTCTCCATCTTTCTCTCTTCCTCTCTCCCTCTCTCTCTCTCTCTCTCTCTCTCTCCATCTTTCTCTCTTCCTCTCTCCCTCCCATTCCTTATAAGTGCCCCAGCTTCAACAACAAGTCCGTCATGTAACGACCCCTCTAGCGATGTAGACAGAGGCTTTATTTTTAGAGAGGAGGGCGATCGCCAACATGCAACGGTTCGGCCAAACCAAACACTCTCCGGGACAGCGTGCACTTGTTTTGAGATTTTTCAGATTTTCAGAGAACGCAAGAACACCGTTCCCAAACGAAGCTCTCTGGCTTCCTCATCAACAGAGCATTTCCCTCCTGATAAGATTGGATCGGCTTCAAAGGGGAAATTACAGAGTCGAGATTAACTGAAGAACCCAGACAACTTGAGTCATTTTTCGACACCGTATGATCACACAGTTGAAACACTTCTCAGAGGTTACGGTGTGTCTTCGTAACAGGACCATAGGCCTCTTGTCCAGTACTCAAGTTGTACAAGAAATTCAGGGGGGATGGTGGATTTGATCATATGGGGACAGTTTTAGCATCCCCACAGCGTCAGTGACTTCAGTGTCAGTGACTTCAGTGTCAGTGACTTGGTGGTGGTAAAAATATCATTGCATGTGTGCGTGCATGCTCCCTCGCCCACAGTGTTTTACTACATATGCACAAAACTAAATGTTGAAATAGCAGTAATACCACGTCCATTGATAAAATGACATAACGGATGGAAAGGGGGGATGGCAGTTTTAGAAGGGGGATGATTTTGACTGTTTTTATTTCAGGGGGGGATGCCATCCCCCTTCATCCCCCTCAACTCGTGTGCTGCTCTTATTTAACGCATAGTACCTTGAGACTGTCACTCATCCCGTTGCATCCCGTGTGGAAAGATGCTGCATGTGTTTCTAATGTGTTTCTAATGTGTTTCTAATGTGTTTCTAATGTGTGCAATGTTAGGAAGAAAGATGCCTTACCTTCACCTCACATTTCTTGTGGCAGGCTATCCGGCATACTAGAAGGGGTAAAAACAAACAAAAGAGAGAGATTGAGCGATTTGTTTTCTTGAAATATTAAATTTAAACATTTCTCCGTGTAGTGAAATGTGACATTGAGTAAATGAAAAAGGGGGGTCTTGAAATGCTAGGGCTTCTTCCAAGTTCCAGAACATGTTTGCTCTTCGGTCAAAGTCAAATATTATTCGCTGTTAGCTTCTCGACACACACACAAGAGCCAAGTTTGTGGTCTTAGGGGTTTTGGCGGTGTTTCAATGGCAGGGGGTCAGACTACAGGTTTGAGTCAGTCTGAGCTGTCCCAGGGTTGAGAAATCAATTGAAGAGAGGCGCTCAAAAAACAAACATACTCACTGGGGGGAAAATAAAATCTATTTATTATACAGTGTGCCAGTTTGGCAAGAAAATGCCACACATCTAGCATAACGACGACCAAGACACACAGACACAGAGAACATACCGTAACATACAGATACAGAAAAACAAAACAACAACACCCACAAAACATCAAAAGACAACGACACACACAAACCGCACCTACAATTGTGCATGACAGTCCCCCATTTTGGCATATTTCCCTGTCGTATTTCTCCCCTTTGATGGCCTATGATGCCCGGAAGTTAACTTATGTCCAGCAGCAAAGTTGTCGCAATTGTTACCACTCCTCTAGTATCAGACTGGCATGGTAGGAGCATGGTCTGCTAGGCAACAGAGCACCGCTATTCTGTCATGAACTGGCCTGCATTGTTCTATGATGAATTTGATCGATTGCATTCGATCGATTGCTAGCGTGAAATGTATGAGTTGTGAACGAATTGCGAGGGTCCATGCTTTTCTATGATACTGCTGATGACGTATCAGGGTCTTGAAGGGTTAAACCATTTCATACGGGACGATTCCAACCACTACCCCTTGTTCTCAGAGGGGCAAGCTGAAAAAACGAGTGGCACTCGAAAATGAGGGATAGGGGGTAAAAATAAGAAATGGGATTGAGCCTTGAGGGTGTGATCTAAAGGGAGTTTTGAATGCAGCAGTTAGTCATTGCCTGGTGTGCCATACATTTACACATTTCACAATACATTATCACCGAACCCCTCTGCAAAACTCTGCTGCTCAGAACGTAAAGGAATGAAGTATCTTATCGTTGTAAAACATACCGTGAGTTTAGAATCAGAACCGTCTAGGGTAGTTTAGAATGATAAGGTTCTATCTTCGTTTAGGGCAGTTCAGAGATATTGAGCGTCAACGTTTTTACATTCCATTATGTTTTGTGAGATGGAACCTTTGTATTTTATGAATTACTAACTCAAAAATGTCAACATTGAAAAAATAACACCACACAGGCATTAATAAACACCTAATGGATCAGATTATGTAAAAAAAACTACATTTTGACCAAAAATGGAGATAGAACCTTATAATTCTAACGTCACGACACGTCTCTGAACGCAGCCTAACAAGACATAATGCTCAGGAGGGGGAATGGAGTTGGACATGAAACAGGAGAGTGGGAAGTACCAATGCACATTTATTTTATTTATTTATTAATTTATTTATTTATTGACCAGGGACAGTACACACTAATAAACCAGTTGGTAAATGAGTCAGTGTTAGCCAAATGGCTACTTTTCAACTGTCGTCCCTGTGGCCAGATGTCATAAGCCGTTCTCTAAAAATGTTTTAAATAAACATTGTATACAAGCAAATGTATCAGAGCAGTATAGCAACAGGCTCTCATTAACTAGACATACATCACAACATGGAAGTACAGCGATGGGATAAAAAGGGAAGAGGAGTAGATCTGGAAGTACCCAAAAGCCTTTCTGATTGGCCGACAGCGGACGCTACTTCCTCATAGATAGATAGATAGACTTTATTTGTCATTGCTACAGTACAGGTACCAAACAACGAAATTTAGGAGGGGTGGCTCCCCTGGTGTTTAGGAAAGGAAAAAGAAACACATTTTAGAAAAAGCATAGATGCATAAAATCACAAGAAGGTAAGGAGCTGGTTTACATCAATAAAGGCTATGTACACAATCCACTGTACTATACTGCACAGATAGTCAACTAGGGTTGTCATATTGCACAAGAAAGTATTTTTTCACATTATTTTAAAGTGTCACAGTTTGCAGGCTTGAAAATGTACATGTTTGTGCCTCAGCACTAGCTGCCATACTATCCGTCCGGACTGTCCTGGGCCCAGAACTTAGGCCTTTTCTGTGTTCAGGGCCTTGACGGCCCTGTGGTAGAAGCTGTTCTTCAGTCTGTTTGTCTTAGCGGCCGGGGTCCTGTACCTCCTGTTCGAGGGCAGCTTGACAAAGTGTTCGTGCCCAGGGTGGGTCGGGTCCTTGGAGATCTTGGAGGCCCTCCTGAGACAGCGTGTTTTGTTCAGCTCCTCCAGAGAGGGGAGGGGGGCGCCGGTGATGTACAAGAATGATGTTCATGAAGTACAAGAAGCGTATGCTGCCTCTGGAACCCTCCACCGCCCCTTATGTCATCTGTCATTCTTCTTCCTGCTCTGACTCACATTTTCAAACGTGAACGTCATATTTATTATGACTCGTTCTGAAGTCATTGATCTGAGGTTGAAAGCCTGCATCAGATGGCAGCCCCTCCCATCATGGTGTGGATAAGAGTTCCCATACCATGGATGTTTGGGATGGAGAGAGAGAGAGAGAGAGAGAGAGAGAGAGAGAGAGAGAGAGAGAGAGAGAGAGAGAGAGAGAGAGAGAGAGAGAGAGAGGGGGGGGGGGCTATAGCTCCTCGCACGGTTTATTGGCTTTGTGTGTTGTTTTGGTTAGCGTATGAGCCAGTGGTGTAGTCTAGTTTTCCTGTGCTAGTCCTCCTACCCTAGCCCTCCTGTGCTATATGGGAGTGTGGTGGATGTGAAGGGCCTGGAGAGAGGCAGGGCCAGAGAGAGAGAGAGAGAGAGAGATAGAGAGAGAGAGAGAGAGAGAGAGGGAGGAAGAGAGAGAGAGAGAGAGAGAGAGAGACAGAGACAGAGAGAGACAGAGAGAGAGGGGGAGAGAGAGAGAGAGAGAGAGAGGGAGAGAGAGAGAGAGAGAGAGAGAGAGAGACAGAGAGACAGAGAGAGAGAGAGAGAGAGAGAGAGAGAGAGAGAGAGAGAGAGAGAGAGAGAGAGAGAGAGAGGAGATGATTGGATGCGTTTGGCAGACTGCCCCAGAGGATCGTGCTGACTGGGCTGCTGAGAAGTGGCCAGGCAGGGACCAGGACCTGTCTTTATAACTCACTGCTTTTAGCTTACGCGTTTGGGGTAGATTCGGGTACGGCTAGCAGTAATGTCAGTGAGCCTGATAGGAGAATTGATAAATGAACACTTAGAACAGCCGTGGCTTTTTTTACCTACTATAATAAAATGACCAAATCACCCCCCTCTTTACAATGCTCAAGCTGCTACTTACACACAACCACCACTAGTTGGCCGCTTGTAAATTAGCCTGCCTCCTCCTACACAGAAAAACTGCCAAATATCTTCATACTAGCTTATCCTGATGTGATGTTGAAAATGTAAGGATACTGGGTGGTAGAACACCACATATCTAGGACACGTCATGAAAGGAGGGTCCTGAATTTGATCGAGTGCAAAGATATAAACACTTTGCTTTAACTCTTTCACCGCCAGAGTTTTCTGAAAAAGTTGCAAGCCAGCGCCAGCCTTTTTGATCATTTTGACTCATCTTCAAAAATTCACAGAATATTCTGTTCTATTAATATGTAAACACTGAATACATCAGAAGAAAGAAGAGACCAGTTTGATTCTATCTTCTTCCTAGCATGTTCAGTGAACACTTCAATGTTGGTAATTTTCATCAAAAAACTACTTTTCGGACAAAAAACAGAGAAAAACGTGTTTTTGTGGAAAAACTGTTTATTTTCACCCCCAAGACCCGTTTGACCCATTTGACATTATAAACCTATAATACACATAATGAATCTCATTGTAGGAGCCATTTAGTCCTACATGTTATGTTAATTTTCTAATATTCATTATGAACAGGATCAGTAGTAATGGATATTTTGAGAAGATAAAAGAATGTGTTTCTTTTTATACATGTGACACATTTGAAAATAATCATGGAAACTTGCCTATAAGGCAAGGCAAGTTTATTTGTATAGCACATTTCATACAACAGGGGTAATTCAAAGTGCTTTACATGTATTATTTAAAAATACAGCAAGAGGAGCATTGTAAGAAAATAAAAATTGCAATGAATAAAAGCAAATATAAGAAGTAAATAGATAAAACTGTTAAAAAGACAATGTAGCTGGTAGAAATATAAATACAATAAGATGATCTGATGTGTGTCACCTTGGACAGGGGAACGTGACCTTGCACTTCGGGTCCAATCTCGGTCTGAACCCGGGTCTGAATCTGAATCCGACAGGGGGGGGGGGGGGCTTGAAGGCTTAGCACTGTGCGCTGTTTGATGTGTACATAATTAGAATTAGTATAACACTAACTAAAACTATATTCCCGCCCGCACCAGCTGGTAGAGATCTGTGTCTTACCTCTAGCAAGGGAATGTGACGAGTTACTAACTTGCATCCGACGAGGGGTCCTGATGTTCCCGCTTCATTCACAGCGCCGCTCCTAATTCGTCTTCGGCGCTTAGCACTGTGCACTGTTTGATGTGTAAATAATTAGAATTAGTATAACACTAGCTAACACTATGTTATAAAACTAAGTTGTGCAGCAAACTCTTGGCTATGTACTGTTGACAAAATACATCCAACATCTAAATAGCAAAAAAGATCGTTTTAGTAATGTTGTTACTAACGTCAGAACTGGAGCCATTCGCACATGAAGAGAGAGTCTCTAAAAAACTCACTTTTCTTTTTTAAAAACTGCCTCCGGTCTTGCCGACTCCAGAGGGATAACGTTTATAACGTTGACCCAACGTTACTGTATGATAATATTGCACATTGCTGTACTCGTTATTCAGTGAATTGGCTTACCTTGTCCATCATCTTCTACACCGCCGTTCCCCTGCGTCTCCGTCTGTCGCGTCACACTGTCCTCCGGCTCAAAGTCACTATTACGGCCGTAATGTAAATCACCTGCCTCATCAAAAACCTCTCGGTCTGAGTCCCACAGTTTGGACATGACAAATTTAGCTATTTCAGCTGCTGAATAGCTTTTAGGCCGCGGCATCTTTGGGGAAAAAGTGGCGCGACTGTGATTTGATAATCCCGCGTATTACACACTGGAAAACCATTCCTGTTGGCTTGGTGAAGGATGGACATGTGTAATCCGCTTGTTAAATCGTGACGTGTTTCCGGGTCCAACGTTGGCTGAGGCGCTGTCTTCGAAATGCCGAAATAATAATAATAATTAATTATATTTATATAGCGCTTTTCCGAGGCTCAAATACCCTGACAATATGGAGAAAACAGGAAAGTATTGTGTCCCTTGTTGTATGAATAGATCCGAGTCTAAAAAACGATTAAACTGTCATTCTACCGCTGTAGTTCACAGGTACTCTGGTGCGGGGAATTTCTGATTTGGACTCGGAAATGGCTAAACGTCACTTTTGACGTCAGACTTAACAAGCGGATACTTGGTCAAACGATGCATAACAGAGCCCCCTAGCGTCTGGCAGTGATAACTCTGAAACCCGGAATATTCCGTTATTGGCGGCCAAGCGTTCTATCATAAAACACGGAATTTTCCGGGTTTGGCGGTCAAAGAGTTAATCACAGGCATTTCTTTTTCACATTTACTCATGGACGTTCTAGTGTTAAAGAGCGTCTGCTCCTTTCTCTCCGTGTCACACAGACAGTGTAAGGCCTGCGGGCGTGGGCCGGGAGGACACACTCTTTACCCAGCATGCATCAGGACCCCCCTCCTCTCTTTACCCAGCATGCATCAGGACCCCCTCCTCTCTTTACCCAGCATGCATCAGGACCCTCCTCCTCTCTCTACCCAGCATGCATCAGGACCTCCTCCTCTCTTTACCCAGCATGCATCAGGACCTCCTCCTCTCTTTACCCAGCATGCATCAGGACCCTCCTCCTCTCTTTACCCAGCATGCATCAGGACCCTCCTCCTCTCTCTACCCAGCATGCATCAGGACCTCCTCCTCTCTTTACCCAGCATGCATCAGGACCTCCTCTCTTTACCCAGCATGCATCAGGACCTCCTCCTCTCTTTACCCAGCATGCATCAGGACCTCCTCTCTTTACCCAGCATGCATCAGGACCCCCCTCCTCTCTTTACCCAGCATGCATCAGGACCCTCCTCCTCTCTCTACCCAGCATGCATCAGGACCTCCTCCTCTCTCTACCCAGCATGCATCAGGACCCCCCTCCTCTCTCTACCCAGCATGCATCAGGACCCCCCTCCTCTCTCTACCCAGCATGCATCAGGACCTCCTCTCTCTACCCAGCATGCATCAGGACCTCCTCCTCTCTCTACCCAGCATGCATCAGGACCCTCCTCCTCTCTCTACCCAGCATGCATCAGGACCCTCCTCCTCTCTTTACCCAGCATGCATCAGGACCCTCCTCCTCTCTCTACCCAGCATGCATCAGGACCCTCCTCCTCTCTCTACCCAGCATGCATCAGGACCCTCCTCCTCTCTTTACCCAGCATGCATCAGGACCTCCTCCTCTCTCTACCCAGCATGCATCAGGACCCTCCTCTCTACCCAGCATGCATCAGGACCTCCTCTCTTTACCCAGCATGCACTCAGGCAGGCAGGCGAGAATCACCAAGGCTTTGCGAATCACCCCAGTAGATTTTAAATAAAGGTAAAAAAAAAAGTTAGGGAGTAGGGTGTGTCTGTTACAGTTAGGGGAAACATTCGGGTGACAGTTTGAGTTTGAGAATTGGGATAAATCCTGGCTGAGAGTTGAGGCTGAAGGGCTCACGTTTAGCACGAGCGTCCTCGGTCAGAGTACTGGTTAAGGTTGACGTTTTAAGTGTTCAGTGTTCAGTGTGGAAGGTCCCTAAGGTCAGCTACTGACTAATCAGCTAATAATTCCAAGAGTAAAAACAAAACACGGTGCAGCAGCTTTCAGTCACGCTGCTGCATGCTCCGGGAACAAACTCCCTGAAGAAATCAAACAGGCCCAAACCCTTAAAATATTTAAATCTAAGCTAAAAACCTTCATGTTTTTTTTTCACCAGTTATGATTAAACACAAACACTTCTATCAATGTCTTTTTTCCCATTAACTATTGCCTTATTAAATGTTTTATCTTACTTCTTATATTTGCTTTTATTCATTGTCATTTTTAATTTCTTACTATGCTCCT
>NC_137688.1:1672059-1677059 GCF_963989245.1 Nansenia antarctica | reverse complement strand
GGTGATCTTATCATAGCACTGTTTTCCTCTGATCATAGTGTTTTTTTCCGTTGTGCACATGACAGTGTTCAATTGGCTCTTACAAGTATTCTTAAGTCTCTAGTGTCATTTGACGACAACATTTCATTTTGAGAAGACATAACATCATTATTGAGTTGTGGAGGTTAGGGTTTTGTGTGTGAGTTTTGGGGATTCGTGTTAAGAGTTAAAAGACAATGAGCTGCTATGCTTTTAGAAAACGGTGTTAAAGCGATACAGGAGAAACAGTAACAATATCATCCAATGTGAAGCTTGGATCTGGGCAGAGTCATGGCTGCATTCATGTTTGACTGCTGCCCCCTGGTGGTGAGCATGAGTCATGCCCAAACATCGGCTGCACCGTTTATACACTGTTTGCATAATCTGTGATTTGTTCCTATGTTGAATTGTTGTGTGTGTGTGTGTGTGTGTGTGTGTTTGAGTGTGTGTGTGTGTGTGTGTGTGTGTGTTTGAGTGTGTGTGTGTGTGTGTGTGTGTGTGTGTGTGTGTGTGTGTGTCTGTGTGTGTGTGTGTGTGTGTGTGTGTGTGTTTGAGTGTGTGTGTTTGAGTTTTTAAAACGTTCATTTCAACAGCTGATAGTCCTTGCATCCAGAGCTGTGGCTATGCATATGTGGTGCCCTGTGTGTCAGCTGAGATAAGCATGTTGTTCTACTCTTGGCTCTACACTCCATGTACAGCTGCCCAGAGAACTGCCTGTTCCTGTTATTATTACACCCAGTTTCGTTTTCATGAAAAACGGCCATGTCTCTCACAAATATTGGTAATATTGGTCTCTCTCTCTCCCTCTCTCGCCTGTCTCTGTCTCTCTCTCTCTCTCTCTCTCTCTCTCTCTCTCTCTCTCTCTCTCTCTCTCTCTCTCTCTCTCTCTTCTCTCTGTCTCTGTCTCTGTCTCTGTCTCTGTCTCTGTCTCTGTCTCTCTGTCTCTGTCTCTGTCTCTCTCTCTCGCTCCCTCCCTCCCTCCCTCCCTCTCTCTCTGTCTCTCTCTCTCTCTCTCTCTGTCTCTCTCTCTCTCTCTCTCTCTCTCTCTCTCTGTCTCTGTCTCTGTCTCTGTCTCTGTCTCTCTCTCGCTCCCTCCCTCTGTCTCTCTGTCTCTCTTGCTCTCTCCTCTCTCTCCCTCTCTCTCTCTCTGTCTCCCTCCCTCCCTCCCTCCCTCTCTCTCTCTCTGATATCTCTCGCTCTCTCCTGTCTTTCTTTTTGGCAGGCACACGAGCAAGGCCACACCGTCGCAACAATTTGACTCCAAAATTCCAGAAGGGGGCGCTACAGCAGCACGTTGAATTGTTCAACTTTGAGAGGAGGCCATAACTGTTGAACCTTGTGTCCTGGAAGACTGGCAGATCACATTTCAGGACCCTCCTTTCATGACTTGTCCTAGATACGTGCGTTCTACCACCTTACATTTCCTTACATTTTCAAAATCACATCAGGATAAGCTAGTATGAAGCTATTTTGCGGTTTTTCTGTGTAGGAGGCAGGCTAATTTACAAGCGGGCCAACTAGTGGTCGTTGTGTGTAAGTAGCAGCTTGAGCATTGTAAAGAGGGGGGCGGCTCTTTGCGTAGGTCAAAAAAGGCACGGCTGTTCTAGTGTTAATATGCACTGGTCTAAGCCAGGAGGTCTGACACTGTCGTGTGATGGGTGTCTGGTGTTGTCTTGTAGCCTTTTCAAGGGAGGATAAATGGTTCATGGTAAGGATAGAGCTTCAAATAGTATTTGAAATCATTTCAAATACTCCGCTGTGCTGGACTAATTTGGCCTGGTACAAGTCAAACCCACCCATCTGACTGGCACTCCAGCCAGGACCCAGACAGAGGTAGAGAAAGGAAGAGGAGAGAGGAGAGGGGGGAGTAAGAGGGGAGAGAGGAGAAGAGAGGGGGTGAGAAAGGAGGAGAGGAAGAGGAGAAGAGGGGGGGGGTGGAGAAAGGAAGAAGAGAGAGGGGGTGAGGGGGGGGGGGGGGGAGGAGAGAAGGGGAGAGAGAGAAGAGAAGAGAGGGGTGAGAAAGGAGGAGAAAGTATTTCAAATGAAAAATCAAGTTCTGTTTCAGCCCAGTAGCAGGGAGCAGCAGAGGAGGCGTGTTGCATGTTGGGGGTGTTTTCCGCTTCTCCGCCCGAAATCTAGGTGTGATTGGTGTAAATCCAGGTGTAATTGGTGTAAATCTAGGTGTAATTGGTGTAAATCTAGGTGTAATTGGTGTAAATATAGGTTTAATTGGTGTAAATCTAGGTGTAATTGGTGTAAATCTAGGTGTAATTGGTGTAAATCTAGGTGTAATTGGTGTAAATCTAGGTTTAATTGGTGTAAATCTAGGTGTGATTGGTGTAAATCTAGGTGTAATTGGTGTAAATCTAAATCTAGGTGTGATTGGTGTAAATCTAGGTGTAATTGGTGTAAATCTAGGTGTGATTGGTGTAAATCTAGCTGTGATTGGTGTAAATCTAGGTGTGATTGGTGTAAATCTAGGTGTAATTGGTGTAAATCCAGGTGTGATTGGTGTAAATCTAGGTGTGATTGGTGTACATCTAGGTGTAATTGGTGTAAATCTAGGTGTAATTGGTGTAAATCTAGGTGTGATTGGTGTAAATCTAGGTGTAATTGGTGTAAATCTAGGTGTAATTGGTGTAAATCTAGGTGTGATTGGTGTAAATCTAGGTGTGATTGGTGTAAATCTAGGTGTAATTGGTGTAAATCTAGGTGTGATTGGTGTAAATCTAGGTGTGATTGGTGTAAATCTAGGTGTAATTGGTGTAAATCTAGGTGTAATTGGTGTACATCTAGGTGTAATTGGTGTAAATCTAGGTGTAATTGGTGTAAATCTAGGTGTAAATGCAGTTTACAGAGTAGTAGATTGTCCTACAAAGACACTTAGGGCCAGTTTCACAGACAAGGCTTAAGCCTAATCCTGGACTAAAAAGCATCTTCAATGGAGATTTTACATTGAAAGTGTGATTTAGTCCAGGACTAGGCTTAAGCCTTGTCTGTGAAACCGGCCCTTAGACTTAGATTTCGTAATCTAAAAATGTATTAGACCCCCTATACTTTCTTTTATTTATTCTTTGTTTCTTTTTATTATTACCGTACTACTCGATCTTTTCAGTTTGTAAAGCGTCTTTGAGTGTCTAGAAAAGCGCTATATAAGTATACTGTATTATTATCATTATTATTATTATTATTATTATTATTATTATTATTATTATTATTATTATAAAATCAAGTAGTGTTCCAGCGCAGGTCTGCTGTGTGTCAGCAGCATTCATCCCCTAGTAGCAGGGAGAGCAGAGGAGCATGTTGGGGGTGTCTCCTGTAGCCATGGTGCTGAGAGTTGGACAATTCCTTACAGAACAGACTTTGTAGGATAGCTTCCATATCCCTTCCGCTCTCTCTCTTTCTCTCTCTCTCCCTCTCTCTCTTCCGATCTCCATATCTCTTTCTCTGTCTCTCCCTCTCTCAGTCTCTCTGTCTCTCTGTCTCTCTCTCTCTGTCTCTCCCTCTCTCTCGGTCTCCCTGTCTCTCTCTCTCTCTGTCTCCCTGTCTCTCTCTCTGTCTGTCTCTTATGTTATGTTATTCTGAACAGCGATCTGAGCTTTTCCAGACAAAAATGTGCAAGGTGTCACCTATCAAATGACATCCTGCTTCTGCATCTGATGATCATATTTCTAATAATATAATTGGTTTAGTTTGGGTCTGTTTTAGGCCGGAGATTAATTGAATATGGCACGTGTGCAAAGCGAAAGATTCTGTGTGCCTGTGTGTGAGCATAGTTAGCTCTGGGTGGTCAAGCGTATGCACACTATTCGGTTGTTAAAGCGGGGTACACACATAAGGATTTTCTGGCCGATTTTCAGATGGCAGAAAACGCCAGAAAACGCCCGATTATCAGATGGCTCTTAACATTTTCCTATAACAAAATCCTGTGGTGTGAGGTGTGTTAAGAGTCAATCTCTCCCCACAACCTGCTCGGAAAATGGGCGTGGCCGGCAGTCGTAAATGTCAAATGTGTTCAATTCTTACGACCAGAAATCATAGGGTTGCCAGATTTTTGGGTGGAATTAGCGGTTTTAGACTGTGGTTAGGGTGGAAAATGTCATTCCCATCTGGCAACCCTGCTCGCGAGTCCAACTATGACGGGGATGGAATGTAGCCAATCAAGAAGCGAGCTGACTTCTTCTTTGCATATTCGGCACTTTATTTGCCCTGTCGCACATGGCTGCCTCGTACAGGTCAGTCAGGGTACTATGTTAGATAATAATAATAATAATAATAATAATAATAATAATAACTTTATTTGTATAGCGCTTTTCCTGCTAAAGTTGCGGCTCAAAGTGCTTTAATCATTATATAATCTTAATTAAATTATTTTGTAATTTAAAGGCAATATTAAAAGGATGGGTTCACGCGAGATTTCTGGCTTGGGGAACGAGACTCTAGAGAGTCTGGAGTCTGTCGTAACGAAAATCTTTATGTGTGTGGGGTGCTGAAATGGGAAGATCGGCGCACACCACACACAATACGACCAAGGCTGTTCAATCCAAGATTTTGTATCTTCATGTGTGGGGTCTGTCTCAGATAAGATTTCGGTTAAGATTTTGAAAATCCTTATGTGTGTACCCCGCTTAAGTCTGACGTCACGCGTGATGTTTAGCAATTTCCGGGTCCAAATAAAAGATTCCCCGCACCAGAGTACCAGTGTACTAAAGCACCAGAGTACCAGTGTACTAAAGCACCAGAGTACCAGTGTACTAAATCACCAGAGTACCAGTGTACTAAAGCACCAGAGTACCAGTGTACTAAAGCACCAGAGTACCAGTGTACTAAAGCACTAGAGTACCAGTGTACTAAAGCACCAGAGTACCAGTGTACTAAAGCACCAGAGTACCAGTGTACTAAAGCACCAGAGTACCAGTGTACTAAAGCACCAGAGTACCAGTGTACTAAAGCACCAGAGTACCAGTGTACTACAGCGG
>NC_137688.1:1647059-1664559 GCF_963989245.1 Nansenia antarctica | reverse complement strand
TGGATTATTCTTTGTTACCTTTTGAGAAGATGATTACTAAGACCCAGACCAAGGTGATTTACTCGTTAGGGCTCCAATGAGTCAGGTGAATATAACTCCAGGGTCGAACTATATATTCTGAAGTAACTCCATACCTTCTAACGTATCCGACTGCAACCCCCCAAAACTCCACAACTCACCCCCCCTAAACCCCACAACTCACCCCCCCAAAACTCCACAACTCACCCCCTCAAAACCCCACAACTCACCCCCCCAAAACTCCACAACCCCCCCCCCCCCCCCCCGAACTGCGGTGGCTGTTGTGTCTGATGCCTCCGTTTGGCTCCTTAATCACACTGCAGAGGTCAGAGGTCAGAGGTCATAGCGGGCTTTCTTGTCACTTGTTTTGTCACCAGATCTGAAGGCAGTATCTCTCGTGGTTAAGTGCAGCCCAAACTACGCTATTACTCCACCGCTTCTGCATTTGGATACACCCAGACTGTTGTTGTTCTTCCTGTCCTCCATGCTGTATGAATCTCATGACTCCTTGCGCGTACCCGTGAATGTTGTCGTTCATCTCTCGGTTTCCGTAAATCATCAGCGTCCTCTGCAAGCTGCGTGTCCTTGTATGGAGAGAGCAGTCTGTGTGGGACTCTGTTATTCACTTTGTGCTTTCCTGAGAGGAGGCTGACCGCACTCGTAAACCTGGTCAATCATACACACACATGGAACAAACCCAATTCTTGGTAAAAACAAAAAACAAAAACTCTCACAAGCTGTTGAACTCTAACACTCTAACCCTAACCCTAACTCTAACAACCCCCCCACCCCCCCACCCACAACCCCATGGAGCAGTGACCAGGCAAGCCCTGTGTGTGTGTGTTTGTGTGTTTGTGTGTGTGTGTGTTTGTGTGTGTGTGTGTTTGTGTGTGTGTGTGTGTTTTTGTGTTTGTGTGTTTGTGTAAGTGTGTGTGTGTTTGTGCGTGTGCGCGTGCGTGCATGCGTGCGTGTATGCATGCGTGTGTGTCTGTGTGTGTGTGTGTGTGTGTGTGTGTGTGTGCGTCTATGTGTGTGTGCATGCGTGTGTGTGTGTGTGCCTGTGTGTGTGTGTGTGTGTGTGTGTAAGCTCTGCAAGCTCTGTAAGCTTGGTAACCCTTATTGATCCCCTGATGGTTTGTATATGTTACGGTACATGTGGGAAAACTAGGGTTAGGGTTAGGTGCTAGGGTGCTACGGTTAGGGTTAGGGTTTGCCAGTATGCACCTAACCCTAACCCTAGTTTTCCCACATGTACCGTAACATATATAGTGGGGTCCACAATCGGCCAAATGGACTCGCATTGATCGTTAGCCTTAATCTAGACTCTGACCACAGCTGGGTAACCTTAACCCTATAAGGGCATAACCTAATGAAGAGGGATGGGTAAGGACATAACCTAATGAAGAGGGATGGGTAAGGACATAACCTAATGAAGAGGGATGGGTGAGGAGGACATAACCTAATGAAGAGGGATGGGTAAGGAGGACATAACCTGATGAAGAGGGATGGGTAAGGAGGACATAACCTAATGAAGAGGGATGGGTGAGGACATAACCTAATGAAGAGGGATGGGTAAGGAGGACATAACCTAATGAAGAGGGATGGGTAAGGAGGACATAACCTAATGAAGAGGGATGGGTAAGGACATAACCTAATGAAGAGGGATGGGTAAGGACATAACCTAATGAAGAGGGATGGGTGAGGAGGACATAACCTAATGAAGAGGGATGGGTGAGGACATAACCTAATGAAGAGGGATGGGTAAAGACATTTTTTTTTTTTTTTTTTACCTTTATTTTTACAGGTAAAAAACACATTGAGCCCCAAGGGCTCATTTTCAAGTGTGACATGAACATACAACATCCACCACAAACAAATACAATACAAAACCTGGCCTACATAGTCTAAAAACTAAAATAAAACTACATAGTCTAAAACTAAAACTAGTCTAAAACAGTCTAAGATAATCTAAAACTAAACTAAAACTACAAAACCTAAAACTAGACAGCTAAAGAGCTAAGGACAGGGAGGGGTCAGTAATGGGCAAAAGGGAGGGTCAACTTAATTGCAAGAACAAATCATGGACTCGCACTGTATGTCTCTCAGCAAGAGCTTGAAACTGGGAGGACATAACCTAATGAAGAGGGATGGGCGCAGGAGCCAAACAGCTAACCAACCCATTACTCTGAGTACCAGAGCTGCGGTCGTTCCAGGCTATTTATCAACCTGTCTGTCAACTTCACTTTAATCTTTAACTCTCATTTCCCATCCAGAGGGCGTTTCCCAGGGGGGGTGGCACTTCAGACTGGGAATGAAGCCTACAGATTGTGCTTTTAAAGGGGCACTCTGGGATTCCAACAACAACACAGCCGTCACCCTGGAAGTAAACACAGAGGGAGGAGGCAGGAGAGATGTAAACACTCTGACATTACTAGACGGGGGAGCAAGGACTGACCATCCACGAGATCGGAATGAGTGTTTTTCGAATCCATTTTTTAAGCTATACAATGTTTACAGTTACATTGTTTACAAACAATGGAGTAAGCCAAGCCCATAACCATCAGCCAGGTTTAAACCCTCATAGTCATGAGCAGAGGGACACAGATGAACTCATCCATCTCATCAGTTCTACCAGCATCCACAACTGCTACGACTCCAAGAGTCCTCCCCATTCAAAGGACGCATTCTGCTAGCACGCCACTCAGCCAGCAAGTGATCCATCACTTTAATCAATGAAATGCTTAGTCCAATCATCAAATGTTATTGACTGAAATGATCCCAAGTCGGTAACCTTAACCCTCCCCAGCAGCTGACCGTGTTGACCTTTGACCCTAATGATTCACATTGACCACATTATGCCAAACGGTGACCCAGGATGACCCCACATGACACTGTGTTGGACCCGCAAAACCCCTTGTTTAGGGTTAAAAGGTAGGGTTAACCAGATCCTGGATCTGTGTCAGACAGACAGGCATGTATGAAGGGTCGCAAAAGAGATAGATTGACAGAGTACCAAATGTAAGAGTGTATTATAATGCTAGGAAGATAGAGCAGAAAAAGGGTAATATGTACACTGCAAAACGTACATTTAAGTAAGATGAAATATCTTAATTCAAGGCAATATATGCTTGTTTTTTGTCTGACTGCAGATATTTTATAATATATTTTACTGGTTTTAAGAAAATCTTGGCAAGTGAAATCTTCCTGTTCTGTTGGCAGATAATTTAGCTTATTTTAAGTAATATTTCCCCCATTTTAGTTTCCCCCCATTTTCCCCCCATTTCTTTTTCTTGTTTTTGAGAGCTGACTTTTTGCTGTGTACAATTCTTCCAGAGAAGCCGTACTTGCCAAATATAATCCAGATAAACAAGGAAGGGCCCCACACACAGTATACAAACGATCCTCAGGGCTTTATTACTGCCCCGCCAACAACATGTTCACCTCTACCAGTCCAAGACATGTTGATGTACTGTACTTACATAGCTATGCCTTTATCCAAAGCGCTTTACAACGGCCTCTCATTCACCCATTCACACACACATTCACACACCAATGGCGGCAAGCTTTTATCTGGTTTCTTCTCTATTGATATTGAATATTAAAGACAAGGAGATTGATCAACTTAGCTTGAAGCCTTTTGTTTATAAAGTTACATGAGAGCAGTCTAGAGTTTACAAAATCCAAAGACCCCTCCTTCTCTGAGCACCCCCCTTATATACAAAGTCGACACCCTTTATGACATCACTAATCTTGGCAAACAAATGTGGTGACAGGAAGCGCTAGACTTTAGTAAGAGCGCAACAAGTCATTGGCACTGTCAACCCAGGCAGGCCGACTGAATTGTTAGCTATGATTTCCCAGAATGTAGAGAGACAGACTTCAATTCTCAGTAGATTTGATATCAAACTACAACAAGCTTTACGAAGGCTCCATAAAGCCTTGACATTACGTGAGCTTAGAATGATAAGGTTCCGTCTAGGGCAGTTCAGAGATATTGAGCGTCAAAGTTTTTACATTCCATTATGTTTTGTGAGATTGAACCTTTGTATTTTATTAATTACTAACTCAAAAATGTCAACATTTTAAAAATAACACCACACAGGCATTAATAAACACCTAATGGATCAGATTATGTAAAAAACTAAACTTTGACCAAAAATGGAGATAGAACCTTATAATTCTAACGTCACAAGTGGTTATGAGCTTCCAGTGATAGATAGATAGATAAATACTTTATTTATCCCCGTGGGGAAATTCATTTTGCCGCGCCACTCCACTAAAAACTAAAAACCACACATAACAACACAACACAACATAAAGGACAGACAACAACACTGGGCCAGCCATGTACAGTATATAAAAAACAGTGAGATCTGATATAAAAGTGGATTAAAAGGATGGCTATAGTTATTTATATTAAAATACTAAAAAAAAAAGTGATGATGGGAGGGGGGGGGCAGGACTGACCTCTGCAGATGAGGCCCTCCTGGCTGACAATCTGCTTGCACACGCCACACTGCTTGACCTTCTTGAAGGTCTTCACGCGGAACGTGTGGGAGTGGATGTTCTCAAACTCCTCGGGCTGCAAGGTGAACACACAGAGAGAGAGGAGGGTTAGGGTTACATCTCATCATGTTTTACATTTTACATTGTTGGCATTTAGCAGACGCCTTATTCCAAAGCGACTTACAATCAATACATTTGACTAAGCAAGTGAATCATCAGTCCACCAGTTCTAGCAGGAGGCGTAATCTAGCTCAGGCCCGGGGCCACTGGCAGTCGTCGTGAAAAAGTCTTTATAGACACTGAGAGGCGGAGAGACAGTACAAGGGGGACAGTAGAGTCTTAGGAAGCATAGTATAGGGTAAAAGCAGGTGTCTCAGGAGACACAGTGCTGGGGGGGTGGTAATATCTCAGGACGAGCAGTTAAGGTGTAACCTGAAGAGATGGGTCTTCAGTCTCCGACGATGTATGATTCTTTTTTTTATTTATTACAAACACCCAGGTATCTCGGTTGCTTGGACCTCGGAATAGGTAATGCTGGCCTTGCGGGTTAAGGTTCTGTGTACTGTGGATCCATTACTTCTATTTAGCGGCTTTGGATGACAATGGTCAATTCAATTCAGGATGAGTGCAAGCAGCTGAGGTAATGTACCAAAAGACAAAGTAAAATGTTGTCACACCAATAGACTACGTATGTGCTATGAAAGCCCATACCTCACAAACCTCACAACCTGCAGAATGTAAACAAGACACTCGTCATCTTTTTGGAGACAGGCAGTACAGTGTTACGACTGCTACTGCAGCAAAGCTTAGTAAACCTCGGACCAAGTCAGAAAGTATACCGTAAGAAAAAAGCATACAAACAAACAAAATATAATTTAAAATGTCCTTTTAGGAGAGGGACAGGGAAAAAAGGGACTACAATCTGGTAGGCAGGTGGACCTTGAACTATGTTGCCGCCTCTACCTATCAAACCATCAATCAATCAATCAATCAATCAATCAATCAATAGTGGCAATCAGAATCAGAATCACTTTTATTACATCCCAATAACATCCCAAGTACACAAGAGTCAAATTATTTGTCTTTGGTTCCTCAACATTGGCATTGCAGCATCAAGATTCAAAATCACAATAATAAGTAAAGTAAAATAAGTAGTAATGAAGTAATAAAGTAATATGGTATAGTAACCAGTCATACTACAGTGGATTCAACAGTGCAAAATGCCCTGCAAAGTACAATAAGTACAGTACTAACCCTCCTGTCATGTTCGGGTCAAATCTGACCGATTTACAACTGTCATCAATCATAAATATTGTGTTTTACATTTGATTGCCTCAAGGCCATATGATATCCTCCACACGAGGCATTTGAACATGTAAAATTGCTGATCACCACTTTCATTGAATTTTGAGAGGTTTAGTCAACGTTGTAACACCGGTCAAAAATGACCACCATAGGAAATGAACGGGTGACCCTAGATTATGTTCATCCATCAGTTGGAAAACATCCCCATACACACCCACACATCCACAACCAGTACATTTTCAGTGTCTATTCTTTGTATATTCGCTGCAGTTATTCATCTTAACCGCTAGTCTGAGACATTGTTTACAGCTTAAAAGGGTGTTAAATAACATTTGGTGATGATTAATGGTTTTTGTCTTAATGTAAGAGCAGTTAAAACAGACCGGTCAGATTTGACCGGGGAACACCAAAGTAAGGAGGGAGAAACAAACACGACAGGAGGGCTAGAAGTAGTCAAGTAGTGTACAAGAAGCCATATTTACATAGTACAAAAGAAGAGATTTGGTGAGGCTGCGTTCTCATTTTATGCACCCAGATTGTGGAACGCACTGCCTGTTTACATTAGGGATGCAACCTCAGCAAATATGTTCAAGTCAAGACTAAAAACCCATCTTTTTAATATTGCCTTTAAATGACTAAATCATTAAATGATGATTATATAATGATTGGAGCGCTTTGAGCTGCAACGTTTGCAGGAAAAGCGCTATACAAATAAAAAGCTATTATTATTATTATTATATATAATATATTATGTTTGTAGTGTGTGTGTGGTTGCTTGGCAAGGGGCTAGGCGGGGGCGCGGGGGTAGTTTGGAAGTCAGCTATATCTAGAACACGTATCCACAGTCGCCTCCTGACAAGGAAACCGAGACACTTTCTCTCAGCACAAAGAACAAGGAACAGCTGAACAAGAAGAACACATGTAACATCATCCCTCTCCCTCCCTCCTCCTCCCTCCCTCCCTCCCTCCCTCCTCCTCCTCCCTCCCTCCTCCTTCCTCCTCCCTCCTCCCTCCCTCCTCCTCCCTCCTCCCTCCCTCCTCCTCCCTCCTCCTCCCGCCCTCCTCCTCCTCCCTCCCTCCCTCCTCCCGTCCCTCCCTCCCGTCCCTCCCTCCCTCCTCCCTCCCTCCTCCTCCTCCTCCTCCTCCTCCTCCCTCCCTCCCTCCCTCCCTCCTCCTTCCTCCTCCCTCCCTCCCTCCTCCTCCTCCTCCCTCCCTCCCTCCTCCTCCCGTCCCTCCCTCCCTCCCTCCTCCTCCTCCTCCCTCCCTCCCTCCCTCCCTCCCTCCTCCTCCTCCTCCTCCTCCCTCCCTCCCTCCTCCTCCTCCCTCCCTCCCTCCCTCCCTCCCTCCTCCTCCTCCCTCCTACCTCCCTCCTCCTCCCTCCCTCCCTCCCTCCCTCCTCCTCCTCCCTCCCTCCCTCCTCCTCCCTCTCTCCCTCCCTCCCTCCCTCCCTCCTCCTCCTCCCTCCCTCCCTCCCTCCCTCCCTCCTCCTCCCTCCCTCCCTCCCTCCTCCTCCTCCTCCTCCCTCCCTCCTCCTCCCTCCCTCCCTCCCACCCTCCCTCCTCCTCCTCCCTCCCTCCTCCTCCCTCCCACCCTCCCTCCTCCTCCCACCCTCCCTCCCTCCTCCTCCTCCCTCCCTCCCTCCTCCTCCTCCCTCCCTCCCTCCCTCCCTCCTCCTTCCTCCTCCCTCCCTCCCTCCTCCTCCTCCTCCCTCCCTCCCTCCCTCCCTCCCTCCTCCTTCCTCCTCCCTCCTCCTCCTCCCTCCCTCCCTCCCTCCCTCCCTCCTCCTCCTCCTCCTCCTCCTCCCTCCTTTCCCTGGGCTGCAGGTGTGTTATTATGCCGACCCTTTCTAGAAGGTTCCTGTCTGATGGTGTGCACAGCCCCCCCCCCGCACCCCGCAGAGTGTTTTCCTACTCCTATAATGACATCTCGACCGCTCTCTCCCCTCCTTCCTGTCTGCGTTCTGGATCCCTCCGTTCTGAGGGGTGATGGGAAGGTCAGACTCCAAGGAACTACAGGCTCCCGCCGCGGCTCGGCTCTGGAACAGGGTTGCCAGATGGGGCGGGTTACCGCCGAACCGAATGGGCTACTTTTTGATCACACTGGGCCGGAAAAAAATGCATTTGGGCGGGTTGGGCTGGATCAATAGCATCTAGGCGGTATCGAAATGTCAGTAAAGCCTGAAAGTTACAAAATGTGTGAAGTTAAAACACACGCCTTAATAGCTACATACAATGTGTAATAGTAATTAGCAGGTTTTCTGACCATAGGTTTTGGGCTGGTGGTTTTTGGTGGATTTAGCGGTTTTTAGACTGTGTTTAGGCTGGAAATTGTCAATCCCATCTGGCAACCCTGGTCTGGAACAGAACCTGTGTAGCGTTCCTACGTTACGGTACCGCCGTCCCCCCTTAACGGACCACGTTTGGGGGGTTCTGACTGTGGCATCACTTCCGCAGTGTATTTGCTCAGCTGGACTGCATTTGACTCGGTGAGATATTCCCCCCCTCTATAACACTGTGGGGGTCTGCCCCCCCCTCTATAACACTGTGATATCCCCCCCCCTCGAAAACCCTGTGGGGCTGAATGAGCTAGTATAACAAAAACAACAGGGCTAGATCAAGCTAGCACAGCTAGTAAGGCATTTCCAAGTGGAGATGTCCTGCAGGTCATACCTCTGTCTCTGTCTCTCTCTCTGTCTCTCTCTGTCTCTCTCTGTCTCTCTCTCTCTCTCTCTCTCTCTGTCTCTCTCTCTCTCTCTCTCTCTCTCTCTCTCTCTCTCTCTTTCTCTCTCTCTCTGTCTGTCTCTCTCGCTGCCTCTCTCTCTCTCTCTCTGTCTCTCTCTCTCTCTGTCTCTCTCTGTCTCTCTCGCTGCCTCTCTCTCTCTCTGTCTCTCTCTGTCTCTCTCTCTGTCTCTCTCTCTCTCTCTCTCTCCCTCTCTCTCTGTCTCTCTCTCTCTCTGTCTCTCTGGCTGCCTCTCTCTCTCTCTGTCTCTCTCTGTCTCTCTCTCTGTCTCTCTCTGTCTCTCTTGCTGCCTCTCTCTCTCTCTGTCTCTCTCTGTCTCTCTCTGTCTCTCTTGCTGCCTCTCCCTCTCTCTCTCTCTCTCTCCCTCTCTCTCTCTCTCTCTCTCTCTCTCTGTCTCTCTCGCTCTCTCTCTCTGTCTCTCTCTCTGTCTCTCTCTCTCTCTCTCTCTCTCTGCGTGCGTGAGGGCGTCAGGGCGTGCATGCGTGTGTGTGTGTGTGTGTGAGTGCGTGAGGCCGTGCGTGTGTGAGGGCGACGGGGAGACAGCCCACCCCTTCATCCCCACCCAAGGCTACGCCGCCCCGCCGCCACGTAATGTGATTATGTCTAATCTAGTTATCATAACAATGAGCGGAGCTATGCAGAGCTTCCATAGCTGGCATGGCTGGCTCACCAGAGGGACGGAGCGGCCCGGCTACATCACTACATGGGATTAGAAGACACTCCATACCCAGGCTCTGTCTGTCACCTGCTTGTCTGCTGTGTGTGTGTGTGTGTGTGTGTGTGTGTGTGTGTGTGTGTGTGTGTGGGTGCATTGGTGTGTGTGTGGGGGTGTGTCTGTGTGCGTGTATGTGTGTGTGTGTCATTTGTAACAACTGTTTTATTAGTGGAATCTGTTGTCAGCTTGAGTTTCTGCCTATTGAAAGCCGCCGCGATTGAAGTAAATCTAGGAACCTAGTCGCCCTGATATACAACTGGCGTCCCCCAGGGCTCTGTCCTAGGGCCCTTACTGTTCTCCCTCTATACCACTGGGGTCCCCCAGGGCTCTGTCCTAGGGCCCTTACTGTTCTCCCTCTATACCACTGGGGTCCCCCAGGGCTCTGTCCTAGGGCCCTTACTGTTCTCCCTCTATACCACTGGGGTCCCCCAGGGCTCTGTCCTAGGGCCCTTACTGTTCTCCCTCTATACCACTGGGGTCCCCCAGGGCTGTCCTAGGGCCCTTACTGTTCTCCCTCTATACCACTGGGGTCCCCCAGGGCTCTGTCCTAGGCCCTTACTGTTCTCCCTCTATACCACTGGGGTCCCCCAGGGCTCTGTCCTAGGGCCCTTACTGTTCTCCCTCTATACCACTGGGGTCCCCCAGGGCTCTGTCCTAGGGCCCTTAATGTTCTCCCTCTATACCACTGGGGTCCCCCAGGGCTCTGTCCTAGGGCCCTTACTGTTCTCCCTCTATACCACTGGAGTCCCTCAGGGCTATGTCCTAGGGCCCTTACTGTTCTCCCTCTATACCACTGGGGTCCCCCAGGGCTCTGTCCTAGGGCCCTTACTGTTCTCCCTCTATACCACTGGGGTCCCCCAGGGCTCTGTCCTGGGGCCCTTACTGTTCTCCCTCTATACCACTGGGGTCCCCCAGGGCTCTGTCCTGGGGCCCTTACTGCTCTCCCTCTATACCAATTCTCTTGGCTTGGTAATTTACTCACCTGTAATTTACCACAGCTACGCAGACGACACTCAACTCTTCCTGTCTTTCCCCCACTATGACACAGGTGGCAACACGTGTCTCTGCATGTCTTGCAGACATTTCTGCTTGGATGACAGCCCACCATCTCAAGCTCAACCTTAACAGGACTGAGCTACTCTTCCTCCCTGAGAAAGCCTGGCCTCTCCAAGACTTCTCCGTCACAGTAGAGAACTCTACGGTGACCCCCTCTCTGACAGTGAAGAACCTTGGGGTGATCCTCCACAACCACTTATCCTGTGCAGCGAACATCACATTGACAGATTCTTCCTCTACTACAACATCAGAAGGACACGTCCATTCCTCAACAGAGAAACAGCACGACTCTTGGTCCAGAGACACTGGTCACGTCCCGCCTTGACTACTGCAACTGCAATGGGAACTGCCCCTTCTTACATGCAACCAATGGTCAACCCCCAAACACACACCTCCCTGTTCACTCTGCTCTTCCACCTCTGCTGGCCCACTGGCACCACCGCCTCTACGTGGATGCAGCAGTCATGCTACCCCGTCACTGGCTTTTCACCATCCAGCTTCCCACAGCTGTCAGGACTGCAGAGTCACTCCCTATCTTCCGCTGCAGACTGAAGACCTCCATCTCTTCAGGCTACACCTTAACTGTCCCTCCTGAAGACCTCCATCTCTTCAGGCTACACCTTAACTGTCCCTCCTGAAGACCTCCATCTCTTCAGGCTACACCTTAACTGTCCCTCCTGAAGACCTCCATCTCTTCAGGCTACACCTTAACTGTCCCTCCTAAAGACCTCCATCTCTTCAGGCTACACCTTAACTGTCCCTGCTGAAGACCTCCATCTCTTCAGGCTACACCTTAACTGTCCCTCCTGAAGACCTCCTTCTCTTCAGGCTACACCTTAACTGTCCCTCTTGAAGACCTCCATCTCTTCAGGCTACACCTTAACTGTCCCTCCTGAAGACCTCCATCTCTTCAGGCTACACCTTAACTGTCCCTCCTAAAGACCTCCATCTCTTCAGGCTACACCTTAACTGTCCCTGCTGAAGACCTCCATCTCTTCAGGCTACACCTTAACTGTCCCTCCTGAAGACCTCCTTCTCTTCAGGCTACACCTTAACTGTCCCTCTTGAAGACCTCCATCTCTTCAGGCTACACCTTAACTGTCCCTCCTGAAGACCTCCATCTCTTCAGGCTACACCTTAACTGTCCCTCCTGAAGACCTCCATCTCTTCAGGCTACACCTTAACTGTCCCTCCTGAAGACCGCCATCTCTTCAGGCTACACCTTAACTGTCCCTCCTGAAGACCTCCATCTCTTCAGGCTACACCTTAACTGTCCCTCCTGAAGACCTCCATCTCTTCAGGCTACACCTTAACTGTCCCTCCTAAAGACCTCCATCTCTTCAGGCTACACCTTAACTGTCCCTCCTGAAGACCTCCATCTCTTCAGGCTACACCTTAACTGTCCCTCCTAAAGACCTCCATCTCTTCAGGCTACACCTTAACTGTCCCTCCTGAAGACCTCCATCTCTTCAGGCTACACCTTAACTGTCCCTCCTAAAGACCTCCATCTCTTCAGGCTACACCTTAACTGTCCCTCCTGAAGACCTCCATCTCTTCAGGTTACACCTTAACTGTCCCTCCTGAAGACCTCCATCTCTTCAGGCTACACCTTAACTGTCCCTCCTAAAGACCTCCATCTCTTCAGGCTACACCTTAACTGTCCCTCCTGAAGACCTCCATCTCTTCAGGCTACATCTTAACTGTCCCTCCTAAAGACCTCCATCTCTTCAGGCTACATCTTAACTGTCCCTCCTGAAGACCTCCATCTCTTCAGGCTACACCTTAACTGTCCCTTCTGAAGACCTCCATCTCTTCAGGCTACACCTTAACTGTCCCTCCTGAAGACCTCCATCTCTTCAGGCTACATCTTAACTGTCCCTCCTGAAGACCTCCATCTCTTCAGGCTACACCTTAACTGTCCCTTCTGAAGACCTCCATCTCTTCAGGCTACACCTTAACTGTCCCTTCTGAAGACCTCCATCCCCTCAACCCTCCTGTACAGTTTCTCTACTGTATATAACACTTTAAAAAAAAACGTAATTCTTCCTTCTTCGAGCATTATGACTGCCAATGGCCCCTGAGCCGAGCAGAGATTACCTTTCTTGCGATGACTGATGGATGACTGATGGATACTGATGGATGACTGATGGATAGATGATAGATAGATAGATAGGACTGATGGATAGATGACTGATGGATAGATGACTGATGGATAGATGACTGATGGATAGATGACTGATAGATAGATGACTGATGGATAGATGACTGATGGATGGATGACTGATGGATGGATGACTGATGGATGACTGATGGATGACTGATGGATGACTGATGAATGACTGATGGATGACTGATAGATGACTGATGGATAGATGACTGGTGGACAGATGACTGATGGATGACTGATGGATGACTGATGGATGACTGATGGATAGATGACTGATGGATAGATGACTGATGGATGGATGACTGATGGATAGATGACTGATGGATAGATGACTGATGGATGACTGATGGATGACTGATGGATGACTGATGGATAGATGACTGATGGATGACTGATGGATGACTGATGGATGACTGATGGATGACTGATGGATGACTGATGGATGACTGATGGATAGATGACTGATGGATAGATGACTGATGGATAGATGACTGATGGATGACTGATGGATAGATGACTGATGGATGACTGATGGATAGATGACTGATGGATGACTGATGGATGACTGATGGATAGATGACTGATGGATAGATGACTGATGGATGACTGATGGATAGATGACTGATGGATGACTGATGGATAGATGACTGATGGATGACTGATGGATGACTGATGGATAGATGACTGATGGACAGATGACTGATGAATGACTGATGGATAGATGACTGATGGATAGATGACTGATGGATAGATGACTGATGGATAGATGACTGATGGATAGATGACTGATGGATAGATGACTGATGGATAGATGACTGATGGATGACTGATGGATAGATGACTGATGGATAGATGACTGATGGATAGATGACTGATGGATAGATGACTGATGGATAGATGACTGATGGATAGATGACTGATGGATGACTGATGGATGGATGACTGATGGATAGATGACTGATGGATAGATGACTGATGGATGACTGGTGGATAGTTGACTGATGGATGACTGATGGATAGATGACTGATGGATAGATGACTGATGGATAGATGACTGATGGATAGATGACTGATGGATAGATGACTGATGGATAGATGACTGATGGATGACTGATGGATGACTGATGGATGACTGATGGATAGATGACTGATGGATAGATGACTGATGGATAGATGACTGATGGATAGATGACTGATGGATGACTGATGGATAGATGACTGATGGATAGATGACTGATGGATAGATGACTGATGGATAGATGACTGATGGATAGATGACTGATGGATAGATGACTGATGGATGACTGATGGATGGATGACTGATGGATAGATGACTGATGGATAGATGACTGATGGATGACTGGTGGATAGATGACTGATGGATGACTGATGGATAGATGACTGATGGATAGATGACTGATGGATAGATGACTGGTGGATAGATGACTGATGGATAGATGACTGATGGATATATGACTGATGGATGACTGATGGATGACTGATGGATGACTGATGGATGACTGATAGATGACTGGTGGATAGATGACTGGTGGATAGATGACTGATGGATAGATGACTGATGGATGACTGATGGATGACTGATGGATGACTGATGGATAGATGACTGATGGACAGATGACTGATGGATAGATGACTGATGGATGACTGATGGATGACTGATGGATGACTGATGGATGACTGATGGATGATTGATGGATGACTGATGGATGACTGATGGATGACTGATGGATAGATGACTGATGGATAGATGACTGATGGATGACTGATGGATACTGATGGATGACTGATGGATAGATGACTGATGGATAGATGACTGATGGATAGATGACTGATGGATAGATGACCAAAGTCCCTTTGGTTAAAGGTGTGTGCTAAATGCAGAAAAGTGTGGAGCATGTGTGAGTGTGCAAGAAAGCTACTAAGTTACAATCCCTTCTGTGTGTGTTTGGACAATACGCATTGCATTTGGATGGTGTCAAAGTATCTCTCTGTGAGAAGCATAGGTCTAACATGGATGGCTGCCATTGTAAACAAGGCTGATTGATCATCCAGCACGAAGGATGTTCGGGGAACACGGGTTGTCTGACTTGTGTTATCCTAAAGCCGACACAAGTCAACAACACACACCACAATCAGCTGTCATAGAGGCACTGTCTTGTAACACAGCTTCTACCACGTTTCAAGTTTCAAGTTCATTTGCCATTACATCATGATGACTAATCAGCGTTGACTTGTACCACAGCAGTTGTCCTCAGGTGATGTGTCATTTCTCACCTCAGTGTTGAATGAGGTGTATTCTGGGGTTACCGGGTTCGTATTCTGAGAACATTCTGAACATTTTTAAAATAGAAAGCGCATTGTTTTTCTTTTTAAACCACAACATTTTAGCTTTTTTAAACCATAACACTGTTTCTTATTATTATTTTTAAATGACTGGACTTTTTAAATAGGCACTACACGTTATAAACACTGCTATGTCTGTTTGTTTTTATGGTATGTATTAATGTCTGTGACCTATGTGTGTTTTTAATGTGGAAACTGTATTCTTGAGCTGCACTTCTGCCTGTGTGACTGTGTGACAGACAATGAAGCTATCTTGAATCTTGAAAAAATCTAGTTGGCCGCTTGTAAATTAGCCTGCTTCCTACACAGAAAAACTACAAAATAGCTTTATACTAGCTGATCCTGATGTGATTTAGAAAATGTAAGTGTATACTGGGTGGTAGAACACACATATCTAGGAAAAAGTCATGAAAGGAGGGTCCTGAAATTTGATCCGAGTGCAAAGATATAAACATTTGCTTTACTCACAGAGGTCAAATGTTCCCTCGTGGCTGATTAAGTGTTAACATGCCACTTTGGAGGGAGTTTCCATAATGACTTCATAGCAGCATTCTAGGCTGTGGAGGATTTCCAAATACTGTGGAAAACTCTCCTCTGGTCATTAACATCCAGATCCAAAACAAATGTTGGTACTTAGTTGACTCATGTAGATCAGCTATGCCAAGAACTAGAGTACATGAGCCACCATCATGCAACTCAATATGTTTTAATATGAATTCCAACCAGATTCCCTCCACAATCTGGGGGGTTCCATTTGAATCTGCCGCCCCGTGTGAGAACTAGCGATGTTAGCTGCTGTAGTATGTGGCCCCCGCTAGGCCACCTAGGCTGTCTGTTTACATTGTTGCTCTATACGTATGTTCCTGGGGGCCCCACGAAAGGCTTTCGTTTTTAGAGCCTTTCGGAGCCACACACACACACACACACACACACACACACACACACACACACACACACACACGAACGGACAACGTGTCTCAATCTCAGCCCTATTCAGCCCTGTCTTTTGACCTCTTCCCGCCCGAGACTTCCTCTGACCCCCCAAAACATAGATACTATCTTGTGTTCTCCCATCCCCCCCCCCCCACCCCCCACCCCATTCCCCACCGAGCCCCACAAAGCCAACAGGACAGAGAGAGAGAGAAAGAGAGAGAGAGACCAACGCACAACAAAAACACGTTAGTACTCCCTCCCCCCCCCCAACCCTCCTCCTCCCACCCCATCCATGTTTCATGTTCCTCTGCTTTGCTTTTTATTTCTCCTCACTCTTGTGTTTTTTGGGGGTGGGTGGTGTGTCTGAGGCCAAGGGATCTCTTTTATACAACTCAAACAAACAAAGCTTCTCTCGACAGCCAGGCTCTTTTGTTTACCCCCCGGCGACTAGCGAAATAAACAATATAGCCTAGCTCCCTTTGTGGCTCTAATTGTTTCCGTTCATTAGGAAAGCGGCGGCACGCATAGTTTGTTTATTGTTTGGGTGGCAGTGGGGGGGGGGGGGGGGGGGGGTGTTAGAGGGGACTCTGGGAGATTGGGGGGCAACAGGGATTCAGCCGGAAGGGGGAGAGGGGAGAGGGGTGAGGGGAGAGGGGAGAGGGGAGAGGGGAGAGGGGTGAGGGGAGAGGGGAGAGGGGAGAGGGGTGAGGGGAGAGTGTCTGAGCGGTGTCGGGGTGAGGGGAGAGGGGTTGGGGGATTGTCATGGTCAGAGACAGATGCCCCCTTTTTTTTTCTTTTCTTTTTTAAGTCTCTCTCTCTCTCTCTCTCTCTCCCCCCTCTCTCTCTGCCAAACATGTGAATGCCCTTGGTCTCGGTCTCTCGGTCTCTCTCTCTCACAGGCTTTTCTCTGATTGCTTGGAAGGGCCTTAAATACAGAAAAACCTTTTAAAAAGAAGAGGTGTGAGTACTCAACATCCACATCCACATCTACACATGTTCCTCCACTGAGCCTTACTGCCAGTTAACCTTTTGGCCCTTTCACTTTGCACACACACACACACACACCGAGTGAGTTTAGGCCCAGCCTTATTGTGACACGGTCTGGTGAAAGGGGGATCAAGTCGGCGGAAACTAATCAAAATGTTCAGACTTTTATTTTGAAACACAGAAATACACAAACTCGCTAGTCAAGCCAACATACTGCAACAACGCAACGGATTCAATCTCAGCAACGTCTCAATCTCAGTCTATTCAGCTCTGTCTTTGACCGTCCCCCCCGAGACTTCCTCTGACCCCCCAAAACATAGATACTATCTTGTGTTCTCCCTCCTGTGTCATGTTCCTCTGCTTTGCTTTTTATCTCTTTTCTGGGGGTGGGGGTGTGTGTCTGAGGCCAAGCGATCTCTTTTATAAAACCAAACAAACAAATCACAAAACACAAACTCGCTAGTCAAGCCTATTTTATGAACACATTCCTGGCAAGGAGGAACATGAGGAACCACCCTGTGGACAGAAACACAGGACCTGGTCTTAAGCTCAGATACTCAGATGCATTTTGACTTCAGAGTGATTCAGCCTATCACAGAGCAAGATAATACCAGCCTGAGTGCAGGAGTGCAAGGGGCTCTAATTTCATTCACTTCTTTTTGAAGGTCACAAAGGTTCAGGCAAGATACTTATAATAATAATAATACATT
>NC_137688.1:1634559-1642059 GCF_963989245.1 Nansenia antarctica | reverse complement strand
TTGGAGAGAAATGCACCTCGGGCATTCTAGCCTCTCCCTCCCCGCCCCTCTTCTCCCCTGTCCTCTTCCCAACATGCATTTCATCTCAGCGAAGTGGATCCCAGGGAGGAAATTACTCAGTCATCCTTAACACTAGAACAGCCGCGAGGGGTCATTTTAACCCCTGTGAGTAAAGATTTGTATATCTTTGTCTAATTTCAGGACCCTTCTTTCATGACTTTTCCTAGATATGTGCGTTCTACCACCCAGTATCCTTACATTTTCAAAATCACATCAGGATAAGCTAGTTTGAAGCTATTTTGCAGTTTTTCTGTGTAGGAAGCAGGCTAATTTACAAAGCGGCCAACTAGTGGTCGTGTGTCAATAGCAGCTTGAGCATTGTAAAGAGGGGGCTCTTTTAGTCTGTAAAGAAGCACGGCTGTTCTGGTGTTAAGAGAAGAGAACCCCCCCCCTGAACCCCCCCCCTTTTTTTCACACACCACCACTAGCAGCACTAAGGGATATACTGTAGATTGGGAGCGAGAGAGAGAGAGAGGGGGAGAGGGAGAGAGAAGGAGAGACAGAGGGGAGAAAGTTAGAGAGAAAGAGAGAAAGAGGGAGAGAGAGAGGTTGAGACCTCTGCAATGCCACCAGCTTACCAGTCTCCGATGCACTCTTCCACTTCATTGACTCTCCTTCCCTCTCTCTCTCGTTCCCTCTCTCTCCTTCCCTCTCTCTCTCCTTCCCTCTCTCTCCTTCCCTCTCTCTCTCCTTCCCTCTCTCTCCTTCCCTCTCTCTCTCCTTCCCTCTCTCTCCTTCCCTCTCTCTCTCCTTCCCTCTCTCTCTCCTTCCCTCTCTCTCCTTCCCTCTCTCTCCTTCCCTCTCTCTCCTTTCCTCTCTCTCCTTCCCTCTCTCTCCTTCCCTCTCTCTCCTTCCCTCTCTCTCTCCTTCCCTCTCTCTCCTTCCCTCACTCTCCTTCCCTCTCTCCTTCCCTCTCTCCTTCCTTCTCTCTCCTTCCCTCTCTCTTCTTTCCTCTCTCTCCTTCCCTCTCTCTCTCCTTCCCTCTCTCTCCTTCCCTCTCTCTCTCCTTCCGTCTCTCCTTCCCTCTCTCTCCTTCCCTCTCTCTCCTTCCCTCTCTCCAAATGTTGCTTGTCCCTTAAATGTACAGTAGCGTCAGCTCTGTGGACTGAATGCATTTACAGGTGTTCCAAGAAAAGGCAGGTAATGCAGTGAATGTACTATTAGCTAACTGTCGCTACTGAGACATGTAATATACACATTCTCGTTGTATCAAACCAGGCTTCTAAAAAGAGTGTAGCTCCTCTGACCTGGAGTGGTGCGTAAGGCACTGTAAAAAGACCAATTTAGCCACATTCCACAAGGATAAAAAGATGTGATTCAATTGTGAGAGTAACTTCATTACGCTATTAAAACTGTATGTCATGTGTCACGCACACACCATGTATGTCATGTGTCACACACACACACACACACACACACACACACACACACACACACACACACCTTGTATGTCATAGCATATATTCATAAAATAGTTGTTTGACTCCATATCTCTACATCAATTCTAAATCTACTTGATGAATTTCCCCCTGGGGACAATAAATCTAATCTAATCTAATCTAATCTAATCTAATCTAATCTAATCTAATCTAGGAGATCTTCACAAACATCATCAATCAACTCGGGGCGAAATGGCTGTTGAAGGCCAAGCAAACCTCATTCTTTTCAGTTATCAAGCAATCATTATATTTGACCATTTTAGGTAAGGAGACGGTAGTCTTGGTTTTGTTCGAGTTTACTGCCTTCCAAAATGTTGTTGGATCTGAATACGAGCTTGTAATTAGATCTAAGAAGTGACTTGATTTAGCATTCCTCACAGATGATTAAGTACACTTGCTCCCAAGCTGTGTAGAAGCTAACCAGTGGGATGGATTATGTGGCATAATACCCCACAATGAATCAGGAAGTGCACTTCTCCAGTGGGGCTTATTGGGCTTGTTTCCATGACACCAAAAGTTGACCCATGTCATATTCCGTATACCCCCCCAAAAAAGTGAAACAATGGTTATGAATGCATTCACATCTCATTCTATCGCCGCTGAAATGAATCAAGGTCTGCTATAGGCATTCATAACATTCATATTGTTGTCTCATTGAAACTAACCATGAGGGGCATTGACTGATCCAAAGGTCATGCCAGACAAGCACAGGGTTCCTACAGGTCAAATGTAAGACCTCTTTTAGACCTCTTTGGATATAATTTTTCACCTATTCGCGACACCATATGATAGTGTTTTGTCATCCTGCCGTAGCTTCGTTCGCCAATAATTTCTCCCGGGGGCAGCGAATTGGCATTTTTTTGGTTCCAGCTTGATTCATTTCCACGTAAATAGATGTGGTCGGACTGATTTCCTTGCAGGACAAGCTAATCTAATTTTTTAGACCTAGCACCTCATTTTGTAGACCTAATAACTGGAACTTTGGACCTTTTTAGGCCTTATAAATCGGATTGCTGGATTTTAGACTTTAAGGCTTTTTTAAGACCAGCGCGGGAACCCTGCAAGCAGGCACATCCACTGAGCTGGTCTGAAGCATATGAGCTGAAGATGTTATTAAACAGAGGAAAACAAACGTTATGTAGCATTCACGCTTTCTTAAAGAGAGCTTACGACTGTAATCAATTCCTCTCCATCCATAGGATCTGTCCCGACTGCCAGAGTCAAGCCTCTTCTTCAGAAACCTACCATTGTCTCATCTTCTGTTCACAACTACACACTGGTACTGGATCCCTCCTCTCCTTCTTATCTGAAACCCTTGAACACGCTGTATCCAACCAACTGTCTCACTGTCTCCTACAGAACAACCTCCTTGACTCTCACCAATCTGGCTTTAAGGCTGGGCACTCCACTGAGACTGCTCTCCTTGCTGTCACGGAGGCCCTCCACTCTGTTGAAGCTTCCTCCCTCTCCTCTGTTCTCATTCTCCTGGACCTGTCTGCTGCCTTCCACACAGTAAACCACCCGATCCTTCTCTCCGCCCTCTCAGAACTGGGCATCTCTGGCTCTGCACTCTCCTGGTTTGCATCCTACCTGGCTGATCGCTCTTACCGTAGGGGATCGCTGTCCTCTCCACAAGCTTTCACCCACTGGGGTCCCCCAGGGCTCCGTCCTAGGGCCGTTACTGTTCTCCCTCTATACCACTGGGGTCTCCCAGGCCTCTGTCCTAGGGCCCTTACTGTTCTCCCTCTATACCACTGGGGTCTCCCAGGCCTCCGTCCTAGGGCTTTTACTGTTCTCCCTCTATACCACTGGGGTCTCCCAGGCCTCCGTCCTAGGGCCCTTACTGTTCTCCCTCTATACCACTGGGGTCTCCCAGGCCTCCGTCCTAGGGCCCTTACTTTTCTCCCTCTATACCACTGGGGTCTCCCAGGCCTCCGTCCTAGGGCCCTTACTGTTCTCCCTCTATACCACTGGGGTCTCCCAGGCCTCCGTCCTAGGGCCCTTACTGTTCTCCCTCTATACCACTGGGGTCCCCCAGGGCTCTGTCCTAGGCCCTTACTGTTCTCCCTCTATACCACTGGGGTCCCCCAGGGCTCTGTCCTAGGGCCCTTACTGTTCTCCCTCTATACCACTGGGGTCTCCCAGGCCTCCGTCCTAGGGCCCTTACTGTTCTCCCTCTATACCACTGGGGTCCCCCAGGGCTCTGTCCTAGGCCCTTACTGTTCTCCCTCTATACCACTGGGGTCTCCCAGGCCTCCGTCCTAGGGCCCTTACTGTTCTCCCTCTATACCACTGGGGTCCCCCAGGGCTCTGTCCTAGGCCCTTACTGTTCTCCCTCTATACCACTGGGGTCCCCCAGGCCTCCGTCCTAGGCCCTTACTGTTCTCCCTCTATACATTTTACATTACATTTTTGGCATTTAGCAGACGCCTTATTCCAAAGCGACTTACAATCAATACATTTGAATACTAAGCATGTGAATCAGCAGTCCACTATTCGTTGCAGGAAGAGTACTCTAGCTCGGGCCCGGGGCCACTGATAGAAGGAAAAACCTTCTCCCTATTATCGCCTTCTACTAAAACGTTTTTTTTTTTTTTTTACTGGAGAAACTGAGAAACAGTACAAGGGGGGCAGTAGAAGTTCTTAGGGACACAGTAGAGTACACAGTACCACTGGGGTCCCTCAGGGCTCTGTCCTAGGGCCCTTACTGTTCTCCCTCTATACCAAATGTCTTGGCTTGGCTTTTCCTCATGTGGTTTCTCCTACCATTGCTACGCAGACCGACACTCAGACAGGTGGCAACACGTGTCTCTGTGTGTCTCGCAGACATCTCTGCTTGGATCTCAGCCCACCACCTAAAGCTCAACCTTAATGAATGAATGAATGAATGAATGGTCTTTATTGTCATTGCTATAGTACAGGTACCAAACAACGAAATTTGGGAGGGGTGGCTCCCCTGGTGCTAGGAAAGAAAAAAAAAAGAAAAAAACAAGAAGGGAAAGGAGCTGGTTTACATAAATAAAGGCTATGTACACTATCCACTATACTATACTGTACAGATAAAACACTGTTCTGTACTCTATGCTATGCTATACCTATTCTAACATTTCCTATTTCTCTGCAACCTTATGTACCCTAGGGTTGTCATATTGCACATAGTGTTATTGCACACTATTAACAAGACTGAGCTACTCGTTCTCGCTGGGAAAGCCTGTCCTCTCCAAGACTTCTCCATCGCAGTAGAGAACTCTACAGTGGCCTCCTCCCAGACAGCCCCAGAACCTTAGAGTGATCGTAAACATCACAGTGACATCACTGCTCCTGCAGATTCTTCCTCTACAACATCAGAAGGATACATCCATTCCTCACCAGAGAAGCAGCACATCTTTTAGGTCCTTACACTGGTCATCTCCCATCTTGACTACTGCAATACACTCCTGGCCAGGTGCTCCCCGCTTCTGCCATAAGACCTATGCAGCTCATCCAAGCTACCGCCCGTCTGGTGTTTAACCTCCCCAAATTCTCCCATGTCACCCCTCTCCTTCGCACCCTTCACTGGCTGCCGGTAGCAGCTCGCATCAGATTCAAGACCCTGATGCTTGCCTGCCGGGTGGCAAAGGGAACAGCCTCTCCCTACATGGAAGCAGTGGTAGCCATCACGTTACCCAGTCACGGCTTTACACCGTCCTGGCACCCCGCTGGTGGAACAAGCTCTAAGGGGAACCTGTGTATACAGCTAGCAGTCTGATAGCTTCTGTTAGCACTGGTGGGTGGATGGGCGAGTTGGGTGACAGACAGACAGACAAGTAGATAGATCAGCGATTCCCAACCTATCCTAAATTTCGTTGTTTGGTACCTGTACTGTAACAATGACAAATAAAGTCTATCTATCTATCTATATGGGCCGCGGCCCTCTGGTGGTCCGCGAGGGTACTGCAAGTGGGCCGCCAAATCATGGGCCAACATTTTTTTTTTTCATTTAAAAAATCATGGTAGCCTACTGTATTTTTTTCTTTAAAAACCTTAAAGAAATGCATCATCAGTGTGCTACTACTAGGCCTACTGCACTGTATGTATGATGAGTGTATGATGATGCATATGAAATATCCAATAAGAATGAGAGAATAATGATGAGACACCCCAAAAAATGTACATGTGCGTAAAATGCCTGTGTGTGTGGGCCGCGAATACTTAAGAGATGTTTAAGTGGGCCTTGAGTCCAAAAAGGTTGGGAACCGCTGAGATAGATAGATAGATAGAAAGATGTAAAATGGACTGCACTTATATAGCGTCTTTATCCAAAATAACCCCCCCCCCCCCACACACACACACACACACACTGAGGGGTCCACAAAAGGTTCCTGCAGCATAATGACTACCAGGGCTCCACACCTGCACAAAAAAAGTCTCAGGGTAAATGCAGAGGCCCACACATCCTGCCTGGCGACCCTTGACCTCTTGGCTCAGGGCCAACCAACCCTGTCACCTGCACGGCTTTACTCACCGCCACTCCTCTAGTCTACAGAGCAGCAGCGGGCGATGGAGGAGTCTACTACTTTGAGTGAAAAAGAATTGTCAGACAAAAAAGAAAAAAAGAATAAAAGCATCTGAATTCCGGGAAGGTAAAGATTTCGAAAAACACATTCCGAAACGAATGTTTCAGAGCACGTATTCCTACGAGAAGCATCACGTCGGCCGGTTGAGTCTCGAGCCGACGAACACGAGCTTCATGCGTCTCCTTATGTAGCGACGCCGACCTGTTTTAGTGAGAGGGAGGGAGACTCGAGAGAGAGAGCCAGACTCGCCTGGTTGTTGTGCTCAATATAACGTATGACCCTTAGCGCTTAGCTCCCGACTTCAGGGTACACGCTCCAATATCCAGGCAGACAGGAGGGGGCTTCAGACCTGCAGAGGGTTCCACAACACTTCATGAACAAGCTCACTTTGGCCAACGACATGCATTCATCTGACTTCACTCCATAAAGGGTGACCGTCAGACATGGTTTGAAAGCAGTGTTATTGATTGTGACACGGTCCCACTGCAGAGTCCCAAAGCCAAAGCTCCAAAGATACTGTTTGTTTATTCAGAGAGTGATGAACGATGCAAGCGTTTCGCCAAAGTTGTCTGATGGATCAACTTCTTGAACTCGTGGCTTACCGGCGAGACTAAACAACTAAACCAGAGTTTAAAAAAAGGGAGGAGCAGGGAAATGGTAAGATCATTAAAGAGCCATGACATGAACATCCCAACAACGGATAACATGAGAAGCGCTTGAAGTTTTTGAAATTCGTCCAAGGCATCAAATCAACTCTTGACGACTGACGTCAACCACCTATTTAAGGTACCGTAGATTACAGCCCACTCTACCTCTAGGGTTAGGGTTAGTACTTCTCAAATACACACACACACACACACACATCATTATTATTCATTTGGGAATTAAGGGGGGCGGGGGGGGCGGGGAGGGGGGTGGGGTACACAAAGCTTCACGACTCCCATAAATCTTCTGAGCCGGGGTTAAAAGCCCTTTTATGAAATGATAGGCTGGAGGCAGGGGCGCCGCTAGAGATTCTGGGCCCCATGACAGAATATCATTCTGGCCCCCCCCACCTAAACCCCCACCTAAACCACCATCAACCTAGACAACCCAGTTGAAAAAAAGATTCTCTTGGGCCCCTGTCAGTGCTGGGCCCTTAGAATCGTCCTAATTTACCCCCCCCCCCCAAGCGCCCCTGCCCGGAGGTATTCCCTTCACAACACGGTTGAGTTTTCCACTTTTTAGCCACTCAAGCATCACCTCATGGGCAGCGGGAACCCACACACAACACGTCAACTCTGAGGTAAAGCATGTCTCCCATTCAACTCTGAGGTAAAGCATGTCTCCCATTCAACTCTGAGGTAAAGCATGTCTCCCATTCAACTCTGAGGTAAAGCATGTCTCCCATTCAACTCTGAGGTAAAGCATGTCTCCCATTCAACTCCGAGGTAAAGCATGTCTCC
>NC_137688.1:1624559-1629559 GCF_963989245.1 Nansenia antarctica | reverse complement strand
CTGAGTTGAAATAAAGGCTGGAAATGAAATCTGCTCTGATCTGAAAACAACAGTTTAAGAGTATATAGTCTAGCAGGAAGGGCCCTCAGATTTTGAGATACCTCTACCCCTACCCCTACCTGAGGTAGAACAAATGACAACAATGATGTTTCTTATCTTTAGGGTCTCCCATTAATGAAATAGATTTTTGGTTGTTCTTTCGAACTACCCCAATCACTGAAAAAGAGCCAAATTAGACCAGGCCGAATATGGGAAAGGTGACAAAAAAAGCCCATAACTTGAGAAGGATCACTCTTTTCCTCTTCAGATTTGCTGAGGTATGAACCAGGTGGCTGTCCTACATCACTAAATAGTCAGACAACTATTTACCTGAAAACATAGTGAATTATAGTCCTGTAAACTAGACGGAAATTGTACTTTTTGGTGATAGGAACATAGGACTCCATCACTTTTCTCCCATTTATCAGAAAAACTGAAATCCCTAAAAAAAGATATCATTACTGAATTGTCAAGACAAGGACATACAGTCAAAGTCAGGACTTCATGATGTTAGAATTATAAGGTTCTATCTCCATTTTTGTCAAAATTGATTTTTTTACATAATCTGATCCATTAGGTGTTTATTAATGCCTGTGTGGTGTTATTTTTCAAATGTTGACATTTTTGAGTTAGTAATTCATAAAATACAAAGGTTCCATCTCACAAAACATAATGGAATGTAAAAACTTTGACGCTCAATATCTCTGAACTGCCCTAGACGGCGATAGAACCTTATAATTCTAAACTCACGACTTGTCAACTGGTCAAGTTGTTAGTCCGGATGACAGGAAGGGGGTGAGGACAGGAAGTCATTTGGGAATGTTGAGGCGCTGACATAGCTGTCCCACATACCAGAGACACACCACTCAGATCACTCAGGTCACACCCCCCAGGAACACATGGACATTTCTCAGGACACACGCACTCACACACACACACACACACACACTCACACACTCACACATTCACTCACACACACTCACACACTCACACACACACTCACACACTCACACACTCACACACACACACACACACACACACACACTCACACACTCACACACACACACACACACACACACTCACACACACTCACACACTCACACACTCACACACTCACACACACACACACACACACATACCACTGGACACATGGTCAGAGCACAACACAGCCCTGGGGCACGCGCCCCCCACGCCCCTCGCAGAGCACAACACAGAAGATTAAATTATAGAAGAGGGGGCAGAAATAGCTTTGTGACTTGGCAAACTGAGACAGAGAGACAGAGAGAAGGAGAGAGAGAGACAGAGAGAGAGAGAGAAAGAGAGAGAGAGACAAGGAGAGAGAGAGAACAAGAGAGAGAGAGGAGAGAGAGAGAGAACAAGAGAGAGAGAGAGAGAGAGAGAGAGAGAGAGAGAGAGAGAGAGAGAGAGAGAGAGAGAGACAGATCCATTTACTTCCAATTCAAAACAGATCGATCGATCCGTCTTTTATGGAGAAACGGTAGAGATGATGGAAGGAAAACTGAGGGTTAGGTTAGGGTCACTTTCTTGCACTCTCTCTCTCTCTCTCTCTGAACCACATCCCTCCAGACCCCCCCTGTGTGTCCGTGTCTCCTCCACGTCCCACTCCAAACACCCCTGTCCTCTCTCAAACCACGCCGAGACCACTTCTCCTATAACCCCTACAGCCGAGCCGACACCCCCCCCCACTTCACTTGAATAGGTGGACCACCCTACAGTAGAACCCCCCCCCCATATAACCCTAGGTATCCCACCTAACTCCCCCGGAACATAGGTCTCAGACAAACTCCATCTCTAACACCCTCATAGGACAAATCTATGCAGCGCGCACACACACACACACACACACACACACATACAGCTCTAACTCACTCCCACACATGCACACGTGCACGCACACACACACACACACACACACACACACACATACATACAGCTCTAACTCACTCCCACACATGCACACGTGCACGCACACACACACACACACACACACACGCACAGATTCATCAGAGATATTCAGCCAAACCGTCTATTAATCTGTTCTATGTTTTGGTGGGTGTTTCAACATCAACACACTCACTCAAACACATACACACACACACACATTACACACACACACACACACGCACAGCTCACCCAGAACATGCAGGAGAGACAGACCCAGGTGCGGGTGCGTCCGGCCAGGGCCGCCGGGAGGCTGAGAGAGACAGACGGCATGGTGCTGCTGCCCTCTCCTCAGGGGCTGGGGCGATGGTACTGGTACCCCCTACTCCAGACCAGGGGACCACACTGCTGGTACTCCTACTGGACCAGCTCCACACAGGAGGGGTGGTTCTGACTCTGCTGGTAGCCCCTACTCCGGGGAACCAGGGGACCACACAGGAGGGGTGTGACTCTGCTGTACTCCTACTCCAGACCAGCAGCTCCACACAGGAAGAAGAAATCCATGACATGCCAGGGGGGATCGGACCAGGAGCAGAACCAACCCCGCTACAGCTGTCCTCCTCCTCCTCCTTCTCCACCTCCTCCTCCTCCTCCTCCTCCTTCTACTACTACTACTGGTGCTCCTCTCTCATTGACTTGCTTCCCTCTCCCTGCTCTCTCTCTCTCTCTCTCTCACTTCTGACTCTTCCTCTTCCACTTTGTCACTCCTCTCTTCTGCTTTCGCTTTTTCTCCGACCGTCTTCTCTCATTTGGATATCCTGGTGCCTCCCTCTCTCTCTCTCTCTCCCTCTCTCTCTCCCTCTCTCTCTCTCTCTCCCTCTCTCTCCCTCTCTCTCTCTGTCTCTCTCTCTCTTTCCCTCTCTCTCCCTCCCTCTCTCCTCACTCTGTGTCTTTCTTTCCCTCTAGTGAGAAACTTTCACAAAGCTTTTTTCGGGGGTCAGGCAACCTCTCTCCACAGGAGTGAAAGGGGGAGGTGTCTAGAAGTGGTGGTGGGGGTGGGGGGAGGAGAGGGGGGGGAGGGAGGGGAGGGGGGTCTGCGTATTATCCATCTCTCCCCTCCTCTCTTAGCCCCTCCTCCTCTACACCCGCCCCCTCTCATTCTCTCTCTTCATTCTTAATTTCATTCATTCCGCGACCCCCCCCCACCCCCTCCAACCCCCTCCAACCCAGCCCCACCCCCTCTCTCCCCACCGCCTCTCTCCCTCCTCCCCACCCCCTCTCTCCCCACCGCCTCTCTCCCTCCTCCCCACCCCCTCTCTCCCCACCGCCTCTCTCCCTCCTCCCCACCTCCCTGTCTCTCTCCCTCCTCCCCCCCTCCCTGTCTCTCTCCCTCCTCCCCCCCTCCCTGTCTCTCTCCCGTTCTCACCTCCCCCAGTCTTCACTCTCCCAGCACATACACCAATGCTGTTCACTCAGGTCTGCACAAATGGCACTTTTCAATTTTTCATTAGCTCCCTCTCTCTACCACCCTTCCTCCCATCCCTCCCTCCTTTTCCTCCCCTCCCTCCCTTCCCCCTCCCCCCATTTCCACTCTCCTGCTTGCTCCCCTGCATGCTCCTCCTGTCCGACTCTTCGCTACACCATCTGGGAATCTCCTCTGCTCCATGCTCTCTCTCTCAGTCAGTCTGTTTCCTTCCCCAGGAGTTAAACCAGCCCCGTACCATCAAGTGGCCACCCCCCCAGTCGCCCTTCCCCCCCCCCCCCCCAACCAGAGAGAAAGACACAAAGCAGGGCTGGGAAGCAAATCTGCTTCATTAAGTTCTCGCCGGTCATCAATGGCTACGCTAGCCCCCCTGGCTACACTAGCCCCCCTGGCTCACGTCTTCTCCCCGGTGTGTCTTTCATTGCGCACGCACACACACACACACACACACACACACACACACACACAAGCACACACGCACACACACTCACACACAAGCACACACACACACACACACCCGCAGACACACAAACACGCACACACACACACACACATGCAGACACACACACACGCAGACACACACACTCACATGCAGACACACACACACACACACACACATACGCAGACACACACATGCAGAAGACACACGCACGCACACACACACACACAGAGAACCATTTGTGCATGAAGGCCTCATACACACACACACGCACGCACGCACACACACACACGTGCACACATACACACACACAGAGAACCATTTGTGCATGAAGGCCTCATACACACACACACACACACGCACACACACGTGCACACACACACACACACACACACTCACACGCACACACACCCAGAGAGCGCGGTGGTGAAAGTGGACTAATCCCCTGGTATTTCCTCTCCGCTCCTCCAGAGATGAACCAGCTCAGGGGAGACAGTGTTAAAGAGCCGTCCTCTAATCCTGCAGCTCTCCTCCATACCCTCCCATACCCTCCCATACCCTCCCGTACCCTCCCTGACCCCGACATACTCCTCATGTGACCGGGGGGGGGGACGCCACAAAGCACCATCAATAGGGTTTGGGGGCCGCGAAGCTTTAGAATAAAGCAGCATACTCTCTGGTCTTTGTGCTCATGGTAGAGAGTCGATGATTCCCGATATGTATTTTACACATTCATGATGGAGAGACCATGAACGTGCGTTTTTTGCCGTATAAGTCCGTGGTAAGTTATTTTATTTGGCGTGCCGCAGGTTTTCAGAGCGAGTGGTTTCAAATCTGTCACCGAGCCGACCTCTGTAACAGGATGAATCGCGATTGATGAAGTAAAAAATCGTTAGTGTCGACTTCTGCGACCTCTTCAACAGTGACATGTATTATATTTACATTTACATGTTTGGCATTTAGCAGACGCCTTATTCCAAAGCGACTTACAATCAATACATTTTACTAAGCAAGTGAATCATCAATCCACCAGTCGTAGCAGGAAGAGTAATCCAGCTCAGGCCAGGGGCCATTGGCAGTCGTCGTGATAGAAGAAGAAAGAAAGAACGAAAGATTTTTATTATTAATTAATAGACA